>NC_060155.1:23250057-23259687 GCF_021292245.1 Micropterus dolomieu
AAATATAAAATAAGTAAAATAGAATAAAATAAAAGGGATAAAATAAAGTCAAATAAGATCGGGAAAGGCTCTCCTATAAAAGTATGTTTTAAGAAGGGACTTCACTGACTCAGCCGACCTGATTTCCTCGGGCAGGCTGTTCCAGAGCCTCGGGGCCCTGACAGCAAACGCTCTGTCCCCTTTAGTTTTCAGTCGAGACTCTGGAACAGACAACAGACCTCTGCCCGAGGATCTCAAGGTACGTGCTGGTGTGTATGGGACTAAAAGGTCAGAAATATAACAAGGCGAGAGGCCATGAAGAGCTTTAAAAGTGATCAATAAAATTTTAAAGTCAATTCTAAAACATACTGGGAGCCAGTGTAATGAAGCTAAAATAGGAGTAATGTGGTCATATTTCTTTGTTCTGGTTAAAAGCCTGGCAGCTGAGTTCTGGACAGTCTGGAGTCGATCAGTAGATTTTTGGGTTAAACAGATGAAAAGGCTGTTGCAATAATCCTGGCGTGATGAGATGAAGGCGTGTAAAATGGTCTCGGTGTCCTTAAAAGTTAACATAGATTGAATTGAGAAATGTACATGTTTTGCATTCCTCTGAGAAATTCCCAAACACACTTATGAATGGAATTCTCCATTCAGCAAGGAAACCTGTCCTTGTTTTAGTCACAACTTTTGGAGGCTGTATCCTCTTCCTTCACACTAAGGGAATCCTTGCTATGGTCATTTCTGGTTGTTGTGCAGAGGGTGGGCGACACTCATTCAAAATTAAGCCTTGCAGACATTTATGCTATGCAGGTTGAATCTCCTGTGCATCAGTTTGTTAAGAATTACACTAAATATACTGAAGAGGTAGAATCATTGCTTTCGTTTACTGCTGGATTTTAAAGATCCAACATAGAATCCAACATAGAAAATATTATTTTGGTGAGTTTTCTGATTTTGCTTCTAAGAAATCTCACACCTTTACATTCATCTAGATTGTAGGTTTTTATGCAATTATTTTATTTATTGTCTAATAACTATGATCATACTGTGCGAAATAAACATCAATCCTCCACATACAGGGCAGTGAATTAATTATATGTTTCACTGCCTTGTCACTGAGCCATGATCTATTCCAACAAACTGATTCTTCTCTGTCTGGTCCAATACTGTTGTGTGTAACGTCTCCCTTTTAAAATCAGCGCTAATTGAGACCCAGTTCCATAGTTGTTGTCCAGTGGCATGAAATTCCCAGAACTTTACTTAATGTCAATAGTTTTGTTGAAAGCAATGATCATATAATGTAGCTTGCCAAAATAAACTATTTGGCCTACTGCACTCAAACACATTGCTCTTTTTCTGTTGGAGGAATAACGTGACTCAGATGGAAAAAACTTTGCTTCTGACGTAGATTATATAGAGAGACAAACGATTGAACTAGGGAGGAGCAATTTCTTGGAATGCCTGCTTTGGTCAATTCCAGTAAGCTGACATGGCACCGGGCCAACTAATTTCAACATAAACTTCCCAACCCTGTCTGGTGAATTTTTTTTGTTGTGCACCAGGGTACAAATACTGTAGGCGATGACTTGTCTGTACAGGAAATAGCTGTGGTTTAATACCCATGACAAAGGTCTGAGAAGGATTGTACTGTAGACTTAAAGCCCCCAAAGTATCATACATCACAAAAAGATTAGAGACTACAGAGACTAAAGACAAAAGTTCAGTCATAGACTGTCAGAGTTGTGAATTTCGGGGAAACATTATGTACTAAATACCTACAAAACTAATGACATTCCCATTAGCCTCATCTGTCGGGGAGAGATGATTGACACACTTTTAAGATATGTCCTTTTAAAAAAATAACGTAACAGACAGAAATAATTTGTTGTTGTGATCAATATTCTATCAATACAAGCTGCTATCTTGTCAAAATGTGTAACGACTTCAGTATAATTTGATTTTAAACAAAAGCTGCGCATTGTTTCATTCGTCCCCACCGGATGTGGCAGATGAAACACAGGGGTGGGACGGAAAAAAACACAATGACATACATTTAAACTGTTTATGTTATTCTTGTTTTTATTCAAAATGCTTGACAGTGTCCTTAATATGTAATTGCAAACATATTATTTCCTTTTTCTTAATCAAAAAACAAAAAGTTAATGGGCATTTTCATTAGATCTCAGCTGCATGCAAACAGGCTGAACTAAGATAGCGAACGTTGACTGTGAGAAGTTAGCATGTTGCTCCATTAGGCACAGCGGTGCCTGTACAGCCTCAGTCTTTCTAGTTGTTCAAATGTAATAAGAAGCCAACTCTTTGCCTATGTTAGCATAAACTTTCTCATTTTATATTTAAAACAGGGGTTCTCAAATTTAATAAATAGAATTTGAATCTTTGAAGTTGAAGTGTAGCTTTAAAGCCACATAGTCATAATCCATCACAATTTTCTCTTTTTAATGTGAATGCATTCCTGTTCTGTCATCTGCTGACCTTTTCACTGTTTACTCTATTTGGATCCTGTACAATTTTATTACATTTCACATTACTCCTTAAAGTGAAATGAAATGAAGTGAAAAGTGAAAAACAGCTACAGTGTTCAGAGAGCTGATGTCTACACCGCTTATGCTGAGGTTTCAACCACTATTTTGATAGAAACAAGTGGTTGCTTGCTCCTGGAAGTAATTTAAGTCATCTACCAGAACTACTAAATGTGCTTGATTCCTTTTTTTTTGCATCATCACCAGTGACCTGAATAAAAACACAGTATTGTTGCCAGTCCTACCAGCAGCCCAAATGAGTGGAACAAGATTAATTTTCTGTTGATTCCATTCAAGTCCCTTCAAATCTCTTTTATGAGTTGGCTTTTGGCAATTCAATTTATCTCATCATTGAGTTGGAAAAAAAAACTTGGCTTTGCCTGGCAAAAAGTCTGAGAACCAAAACACCAACCAGATCTTTGAAAGGTTGAAAGCCAAGAATAGCATATTTTGTGCAGCATATTTTGTTACACCGAACAAGGCAGTGAATTATTCATGTCTGTTTAACACTTTTTACCATAACTTTTGGGTAAATTGTCAGGGGGGAGGAGACTACCCGTATGAATTTCATGATTTAACCAAATAAACCTGCTGTAACCTCTTTCTGTTTCCAGCTGGGACATTACTGGAACACTTTTTAAATTGGAATCGGTTATTTTTGGAACCGTCTTTTGTTTGTCTTTGTGATGGGAGCTGCAGTGTGTTCTTGGGTGCAGTTCTCAAAATGTCCTCTGGAGAGCTGCACTCACCCAGAGATTTACTTATGGATCAGTTAGCCAGCCTGTGTTGAGTATGTCTTAGCACTGTATGACATTATACTTGCCATTCATTTCCTTTTAAGCCTTTAAAGAATCTCCTATGAAATGCAACATCTCAGAAACCATGCATTTAAGGCCGTACGTTTTTGAATTACAAAGTCAGCAAGTATTTTCCTGTGGTGTACGCTAAAAGTTCTCCACCCTCTGTTCTCTATTCTCTTCTGTTCATCTTATTGCAACTGGCTATTTCTGTTCTTTCAGCTGTTTGATTTGATTATTAATTTCCTCTTTATAAATAATATTCTCAAACTCATCTGGTCTGTTGGATGATGTGCTTCTCAATAGCGAAGCACAATCCAAATTTAAATCCATGCACTTAACTTTTAGGCTGCATTGTTGCAAATGTGCCACTAAAAGTCATTTAAAAGAAAAACATACTGTATATTTCACCACTGTGAAGCAATAAAAATGCCCCCAAAGTACTTCTTCTTTCCGAACAGTGTATTCAGTATCAAACAACATGGAACCACATGTTGAAAATAGATATTGCACAGTGATATGAGACAAAACTCCCTTCCCACTGTCTTTTGCCCGTGGCTACAAATTTAATTTGCTAATGTGCATCCACCAACCCATGTCCCTATCTGATGACATGTATGAGGCACTGTCCTATTTCCTAGGGCGATATGACACACAGATTGTGGGCCACGGCTGTGATCTAACTAGGAATCTCGAGCTCCAGTCAGAAGGTCAGTCAGAGATTTGATAGGTCAATTAAGGGATGCAGAGGCCTGGTCTACTGGAAAACATGCCACTTGTATTAGTCTGTGATAGTAAAGCCACACACAAGGCAGGAAGAGTTGGTGATTTAGCCCGGGATTAGCTGGGGCTGATGTTGGACTGTGACATCAGTTTTAGACAATAACCAGCGTATTGTTTTGTTTTTTTGATTTGCTTCAGTAGTACTTGCAGTGTATTTTTAATATTTAAGGAGCTGGGCTTTTGTTAACAGTCACTGATAAATTCTTGTTAGCAGTTAGCAATCAATGTGTTCATTCTTTCACTGATAAACTATAACTGCGATGTTAGTATTAGTGTAATTTAGAATTTAGCAATATTTAGTATGTGTACTTTCAAAAAAAATACACACTTAGCACATGTATACACACTCAGTGTATTAAAACAACTGCAATCCATCCCAAAGGAAAGATTAGATTGGTTACAATATATTGAAGACACAACAAAACAGTACAATATTTTATCTTAATTTTATTTCGTCTTTATTCAACAAGGCACAACACTTACAAGGAAATGTCCGGCTCACAATAATGAACATGTAAATGGCAGCAGCTGCTTTGAGACAACGACGAGTAGTGGATTTAAATCAAGCAAAACTGAACATGGATGAGCACAGAAGCACAAACAGTCAAGTGAACAGGTAATGATATAGAATCATAAGGTGAGAGAAGTCTAAAAGGATGCTGAGGTGGAAAGAGATGATCACTCCTGTTATAAAGAATGATGCTACACATCTGCATAATCTCACTTAACATGCTCTTAATTGTGTTTGCCCGCTATGCTGCAAGGAACGTCACATGTACACTTGTGTACTGTATGTACAGTACACAAGTGTACACATATAAACATGCATATAAACACTCCTGAGCGATGAGGTCAGATGGTTAGTTTAAGTGAAATGTCCTTGTCAGCACACACAAAAACTGCTTCAGGTTTTGACGTGCAAAACCCACATGTGAAGGCTCATGGGTATCAAGTTTACATAACACATCACATCAAAGGCCTGAAGCTACGTTTTTTTTCCTCAGCTCATTTGTTCACTGTGTACATCCTATTTATGTTGTTTCTAGAGGTGATTCATGAAACAGATGCTCCTATTACATATGTGACAAAATGCATTTTTAAGTGTATCTTCTATAAATATACACTAAACTATATATTGTAGCATTAAATCTAAAATGTTTGTGCATAGATTGATGAACCAGAGCAATGACTCCTTGGGCATATTGGAGGTGTGAAAAGCACCAGGCAGTTACAAATCCATGCAAAAATTTTGCATCCTGTTTTTTTCACAGTTAACACACTTTGAGAAACAATTCAAAGTTCAGAGATGATGCAAAATCATTGAAAATGTACACACATATTCATGAAGCCTATTACTGTCCGTGAGTTTTATAACAATTTCCAGGTGAGAAAAGAAAATAAGACGACATGAAAGATCTACAGCAAAATGTGGTGTTTTGGCCAAAAACATTACAACACAATGGCAGTACAATTTGTCAGGTACAAAATCTCATTGACATTTTGACTTTCTTTCTAAAGTCTGGATTGTCAGATATTAACTAGCTCATCTGTGTTTCTTTATCTGCACCTGCTCCTCTGTTATTATAGTTATTAACATGGACTACTATATAGCCTAATCTGAAAAATCATTAATTGCTTTTACCCGAATTGCTTTGTGAAAAGAGTGTTTTTGTATATTTACTAAAGATGACATAGCTTTTTCTGCAGTCTAATGACACTCCCTTTGCTGTGCACAGTGGATAATGTATCTGTACTGGCATGTTTAAAGTTCTTTCCTGAATGTTAATTTTGATATTAGGAACTTTAGGAAGTGTTGCTTTACACTCTTCGATTTGAGGTCAGGGCAACTAAATTCGCTGTCTATTTCTTACTGTAGTGAGACTCTTTGCTATTGGATTTTTCTCAGGTTGCCTGATCCGATTAAGACATCTACACTGCTACATCCTGAACTATGCCATTCTTGTGTTTCATAACTGATCAAAAGCCGCACCTAACTGTGGCCAAGCCTTTGACAATCTCTAATTGTGAATGATCTTAATGCACCTCCGAGTACTGTGTGCATGCCACGAATGACTACTGGCCTCACTCTGAAGCCCCCACAGAGATGAGAGATACTCACTGCTCCATCTGGGAAAAAGAAAGGTGACGTCAGGTTCAGATGCAAGAATCCAGTGCAGATACTTTTTGGGGTAAGGGCTTCCTGGCTACTGCCTTTGGAACAGCAAGCCCAGACCGCAAAAAGACCCACAATGGACAAAAATTTACCCTTATCATCTCGTGGCGATCTTCTCAGAATCTATGGAAAGAATAAGAGCCATCAGCCCATCTGATACATGAAAGGGATTTCTAAATAAGGTGTTCAATATGGATGGAAACTCCTGGACACAACTCACTTGGTATAGTGTAATTTCATTACACTCACCACCACATGATCCTAGAAAAAATGCAGGTAAACCATGGAAAATGAAACCATGCATAACACCAAAAAAAGAATAGAAAACACAAGATGTATGCATGGCTCCTGTACCCTCTAATGCTGATGTAATATGAACTTAAGTTACGTTAAAAATCCCTGAAAAAGACACAATACAACATCACTAAGAACAGCTACAAATTAGTGCATGTGAGAAACAAGTGGGAATTGTAAATTTGAGACTTACAAACTAAGAAATGAACTTCAGTACTCTATAAATCAAGTCAAGTCCGGATAAGCAAAAGACAATGTTGGTCCTGATGTCAGGATCCACAACCTTTCATAAACAGTTGAACCGTATTGCTCCTAAGCTTTGACACCTTTTGTCAGAATTTCTTACTCACTTAAATTCCCTTCTGTCCAGAAAAGCTTAAACTATTTCTCCTGTTAAACACCCCACAAAGCCTCAAAAGGCCTCATCCACAAAATATTTCTATCTTTTTTCTTACTTAAGCAAAACCCAAAGCAGAATTCATGAAGTATTGTTTTACAGGTATGACTGAATATTATTAACTTGTAAATTTGATGCTCATGCCACTGACTGCAAACAGACTGAATGAAAGATGGAGAAGGACAGAGATGTGACAAAGTGTCAATAGTTCTACATCAGAAAAACACAACTGAAATTAAGACATGCTAGAAACAATAATGTAACTAATAAAGACCGTTATACAAGAATTGCAGCATCGTTGTTTATTAGCCATCACAGAATTGCACACTGATTAAGCTCATGTATCGTCTCCATCAGATGGTAAACTGGATGCTATCACAATATTGATTTTGACTGTTGGTCTTGACGGGAACTTCCTCTGTCTAAACACATCCAGCACACTCATGGTGTGATCTGTGGCAGTGTCACAACATGGTGTACAACTAAACTGCTTATGACATTCCTGTATGTAAACATCCGTTGATCCTCCTTCTACTACTTCAACCTTGTCATACATGTATAAAATGTTGTCTCCATCTGCAACCAGAAAACTGAAGTAACTAGAGGACCGAAACATGTTTGTCACGTTGCGAAGCAGGACAAGGCCTTGAGAATCACCTCTAATGAAGTGCAACTATTGTGGTAAACTACACAATGTATACATAATGCCTGCCACCACCACCACATTTAGGATCTTCAACTTTCAGAAACTCTGCACTTGCCATGGCAGGAGTGATTACACTCTAGTGTCTCATGGTATGAACTATCCCAAGTTGTCTTTAGATTCAGAGCAATTAGTTCTGCAAACATTAATTTCCTTTTTATTCTGGTTTCTGAGAAGAAAAGTCAGTGCTGATATGGCTACCACTAACAGGATATGTGAACTGAATATTGAAGCTTAAAAATTGCCTTTTCCTGATATCAAAGACTACATTCCAGTTATGTGAAACAGGTTTCTCAACTTATCTGACTGTTGTGGTGGAGCGCAAATAAACAGCTCTACCTGCCTGAAACACACTACTAATGATTTTATTTCATCTACCTCTAGTTCTGATAAAATATTGTGCTTAAAACCAAAACCAAAAATCACAATAGAAATTCAAAATTGATACTGGACACTGGACTTTATCTTGAAACAACTAGAAGTGTAAGAACTGTTCATACAATTCCAGCTGTTAATTTTAATCACCTTTAGACAAATGAACTTTATCAACTATAACTCTTTCAGAAAACCACAGCAGCAGCAATAAATCCCTGACATTCAGCAGAAATATTTCAAAACTCAACTTCATCAGCTTCTATAGTAAAAGCTCTAAAAGGTTGCAAACATGACAGAAAACATGACAGATTCAATAAGCTAATCTCTCGACTTGATCCGAATCTGTCGAGAAATCAACTACAAATGTGTGATTACCTTTGTTGCACTCAACATGCCCTGCCAGAAAACCGGGAAGTATAAAACATCCAATTACCACAACAACTGCCCACTGTCAGGAGCCAGCCACCATATATGCCAGTGCACCATATTGTATGAAGAAAAAACACGAGCTGCATCTTTCAGACTGTGTGACGCCAGCCATTCCATGCCACCCCCTTATCACAACAATATAACTGCCTGCAAAGCCACCTCCTTGAAGTGTACTCATGTTTTACATGAACGTTTCATCCTCATCAGCCAAGGATACACCTTGACATGATCATCTCAGTAAAACATGTTAAATGCTTAACAACATTTTCAATACTGTTTTCAATACAAACAATACTTTTATGACTATGCAGCTTTTTTGAGGGTGTGTCCTGTCTCTTTGGTGTGTTTTTCTTAAGGTTTACATAACTTGTTTTTAACTTCTTCTTTACAATTGATGGCCGATGTCTCTCAATTGGAGTAGTATGTAGCTGCAGTACCGGAATATTGGCTCAATTATTGTAACAATCAAGAAAACTTAATGAATCCACCATGTTTGTACGATCTATAGCAATAAACCATTTTACAAAGGAGATTATTCTAGGGACTACTAATGTGGATCACATCATAGAGGAGGTATTGCCAGCTTGAATTGTACACCTTCATAGTTTTCAGAAACATATATAGATGTAAGCAATTATGATGCATATATAGATGTGAGAGTGTAAGCAATTAATTTGGTTCCTAAAATGCTGAAGGCTTTTGCAGTGATGCCTTTAGAGAGGAGGGAGTGTCAGAATGGGGGCATGTTTCCAGAGTAACATTACACATGCAATCTTGAATTGTTACAACCTGCAGCAATCATCATTAATCCAATTTCTTGATTGTTGAGTTTGCTGCTGTAGTTTTGGGGTCTTCTTCACACACCATGTTGCAAAACATAAATCTAGAAATTAGCATCTGAATCTGGGATCCAGTTGAACTCTATAATGAAATCTAGAAAACAGGGGGAAATCCTGGATCAAACACATGCTAAACTAAGGGTGGAAATCCCTTCAATGCTTTAAAAGGTTTTTTGTGGTGTGCAGTGACCACATCTGGCTGATGGGGCCTATGCCTATATGGGCGGACAGGGACCCGCAGACTGGACCATCTGCACACGTGGGCATCTGCCACACTTACCTCACCACATGCGTCATATTTGGGGGGGGGGGGGGGGGGGG
>NC_060155.1:23259748-23284715 GCF_021292245.1 Micropterus dolomieu
GGGGGGGGTGGGTCACTTCCCTATTGGTCTTTCTCTAAATGTTTCCTACATTGTCCCATATTCGGTTTACTTTGTTATAGTTCATGCACTGATAAAAGAATGTGTGTTTTGATTATTTATTTACTTCATGACACATGTCGTGTGTATGTGATGACTTGAACGGGCTCCAATTATCTAATTTTTGCAGTGTCGATTCTACAGGCCCATAACCAGTATGCGCTCTCCATCTTATAGAAGTTGCTGAGGTTGATGGATTTGGGGAGAGGTGCTCTCCATGGACCTGAAATACACTATGAGCTGTCCGCGGTGCTGAAACCAGCTCTCGCTGCGTGGTGAACGCCCTGCACTGGAGCCCAGTTTGTGGAAAGAGGAGGGAAAAGTGGAGTTGGTTAAAAAATGGTTAAATGGAGGGTGACAGAATCCAAAACCAAAAATTAAACCAAAACAAAGCTGACACAACCACATAACCTCTCTTTTTGGGGGCGTCACGATGGGATGTGCAGTCTGAGGAAGAATTGATCGTGCATGAATTGGCACTTGTTGCCATAATGCATTGAAAGCCTGCCGGTTGGGCAATATGTGTGCGTACATGTCCGCGCGTGCACCCGTAGAACAGTCTAATTGCTATTCCACGATAAAACAAGTAACGATACTTCTTCCGGACTCCAAGCGCATGTAATTTCCTATCATCACATCAACACGTCTGTCCGGAGGAGAAACCACTGGCCACTCATGCTTCGCCGTCAAACTCGGGGATGAATTTCTCAATGGCTCTCTATGTGGCAACACTGTCTATAAGCACGAAAACAGAACGGCAGGTTGTTGTTTTACTCAACTTCAATAATAAGCAAAAAGGAAATAATGAAAATAGAATGGGCTCACCCAGTCATCAACGATCCGTGGAAGCGTGCATCATCACCCCCCCCCCCCCCCCCCCCCCCCCCCCCCCCCCCCCCCCCCCCTCACCCTCCCTCCATCCTCTCTCTTCCCAGACGTCAGTCGCATTGCCGCCCATTCATTTCGGTCTGTATTTATTTTATTTCTGTGCATTTTCTTAATCTTAATCCATTCTGTCCTCCTCACTCCTCTCTGGAAAATGCTGCAAAACCTCTAATGGAAGCCACTCAATTCCTCCAGTCTGCTTCTTGCTGGTGACCTGCATTGACGTCATTGCGTCATTAGGTTTCCCCTGGAAACACGGGAGAGCCAAAAATAGAAACACATTAATTCAAACCCCAGGCTGGGGGGAGGGTGATGGGGTGTGGGGTAGTTTGGGGCTGTTTTTGGTGACTGTTTCTTTCTATCAACCCATAATCTTCTGACCTGTAGTGTTTTTTGGAGCATGTGGTACTCAGTAGTGAGTCTACAGGAACCTATGAAACTTTGTAGTTCTTATAATATAACTAGGAACTTACAGTGTCTGAGTCAACTAGGCCTTTTTGTAGTTTTTGTTGATCACAACTTGTGATTGTCTTTTAGATGATGGTGTCAATGGCGCCTATTTGTCATCTTAAAACAACATTCTCCTAGTTTATGTTTTAATGGTAGCATGTTGCTGACATCAGTCAACTGCTCTAGTAGTCTTAATAGAGAGGCTATCACAAAATATTTTTTCCAGGCTTGCACCACAGTTGAAACCTTTTGGTGAATTCAGGGCCGGATTAGGGGTGGCCAGGAGCAAAGATGTGCTTGAGGGCCACATTAACCCATTGTTTCTCCCAGTTTGTGTGCAATGTTCAATACTACCAGGACCCTAGGTTACCTGTGTGGGGATTTGATCCAACACAAATTAATTTTAGGAATATGCAAGACAAGACAAAACTGAAGTCTTAAAATTGGAATTTGACCATGGGAGACATCTCAGGATAGGAACCTACCTAACCTACCTTGTCTTATGTCGGTTGCTTAAATAGTACATATCCAAAACATATTTTCAATAAAATTATCAGAAACCAGTTGACATAAAGTAAGAATTTTCTGTAGTGAGCTATAGTGAGCTGTCCATACAGTGGCAACTACTGGGAAACAAAATGTGGATAAATTATAAACAGTGAAGTCAAACTTAGTAAATGACCAAAAAATAGTACAAGTAAATATGTGTTTTTTAGTAATCAATAAAACCCACCACCACGCCATTCTCTCAAGAAGAACCAATAAAATTACTGACTGTATCTTCATCAGATAATTACCCACACTCATTCCCAAAATATGTAATATTGTGAGTTGAAAATGGAAAAACTGGAAAACAGGGGGATAATAGAAAAACTCCTAGAGAGAGAGATAATTAGTTTTTTATATGAGTTATCATGCAAAACCACTGGCTGTCCACTTAAAAATTTTGTTGCATGTCACATTCATCCCAGATTGGACCTGGTTAGCCCAATATGGAATGCAAGCATTTTGGCTATAGCATAGTCATGTCTGAGTATGTGAGTATACTCACCTTTTTTGAATAAAACAGTGGTCTGAACTCAATTATCAGGCAAATATCCCCAGATTAGAAGATTATGCCTTCAGAAAAACATGTATTTTTTATCTTTTATTTTCCTTTAAACAATGTACACCACTCTTATAAGCTGATGTAAAATTGTGCTATAAATATATCCCAGGAGCAAGAAGGTCGTGGGTTCAAACCCCGGGTTGCCCCGGCCCTTCTGTGTGGAGTTTGCATGTTCTCCCCGTGTCTGCATGGGTTCTCTCCGGGTGCTCCGGCTTCCTCCCACCGTCCAAAAACATGCAGGCTAGGTTGATTGGTTACCCTAAATTGTCCTTAGGTGTGAGTGCGTGCGTGAGTGGTTGTTCGTCTATGTGTGGCCCTGCGATGGACTGGCGACCCGTCCAGGGTGTACCCCGCCTTGCGCCCGATGTTAGCTGGGATTGGCTCCAGCCCCCCCCCCCCGCGACCCTGTACGCAGGATAAGCGGTTGACAATGGATGGATGGATGGATATATCCCAGGTCAGTTTGGAAGTGAGTAAACTACATCTGACCTCAAACTGATAAATAATATCAAGCAAACTGCAACAGAAGTACAGTGCCTTGCGAAAGTATTCGGCACCCTTGAACTTTTCGACCTTTTGCCACATTTCAGGCTTCAAACATAAAGATATAAAACTGTAATTTTTTGTGAAGAATCAACAACAAGTGGGACACAATTATGAAGTGGAATGAAATTTATTGGATATTTGAAACCTTTTTAACAAATAAAAAACTGAAAAATTGGGCGTGCAAAATTATTCAGCCCCTTTACTTTCAGTGCAGCAAACTCTCTCCAGAAGTTCAGTGAGGATCTCTGAATGATCCAATGTTGACCTATGACTAATGATGATAAATAGAATCCACCTGTGTGAAATCAAGTCTCCGTATAAATGCACCTGCTCTGTGATAGTCTTAGAGGTCTGTTTAAAGCGCAGAGAGCATCATGAAGAACAAGGAACACACCAGGCAGGTCTGAGATACTGTTGTGGAGAAGTTTAAAGCCGGATTTGGATACAAAAAGATTTCCCAAGCTTTAAACGTCCCAAGGAGCACTGTGCAAGCGATAATATTGAAATGGAAGGAGTATCAGACCACTGCAAATCTACGAAGACCCGGCCGTCCCTCTAAACTTTCAGCTCATACAAGGAGAAGACTGATCAGAGATGCAGCCAAGAGGCCCATGATCACTCTGGATGAACTGCAGAGATCTACAGCTGAGGTGGGAGACTCTGTCCATAGGACAACAGTCAGTCGTATAATGCACAAATCTGGCCTTTATGGAAAAGTGGCAAGAAGACGTTATGTTTGGCGTAAAGGCAACACAGCTCATCACCCTGAACACACCATCCCCACTGTCAAACATGGTGGTGGCAGCAGCATCATGGTTTGGGCCTGCTTTTCTTCAGCAGGGACAGGGAAGATGGTTAAAATTGATGGGAAGATGGATGGAGCCAAATACAGGACCATTCTGGAAGAAAACCTGATGGAATCTGCAAAAGACCTGAGACTGGGACGGAGATTTGTCTTCCAACAAGACAATGATCCAAAACATAAAGCAAAATCTACACTGAAATGGTTCACAAATAAACATATCCAGGTGTTAGAATGGCCAAGTCAAAGTCCAGACCTGAATCCAATCGAGAATCTGTGGAAAGAACTGAAAACTGCTGTTCACAAACGCTCTCCATCCAACCTCACTGAGCTCGAGCTGTTTTGCAAGGAGGAATGGGCAAAAATTTCAGTCTCTCGATGTGCAAAACTGATAGAGACGTACCTCAAGCGACTTACAGCTGTAATCGCAGCAAAAGGTGGCGCTACAAAGTATTAACTTAAGGGGACTGAATAATTTTGCACGCCCAATTTTTCAGTTTTTTATTTGTTAAAGTTTGAAATATCCAATAAATTTTGAGGCCTGCAATGTGGCAAAAGGTCAAAGTTCAAGGGGGGCAAGGCACTGTATAACTGATGTGGTGCTTCACCTTCAAATACAATTATGCTCTTACAATATTATTTGGGGAAATTAATTTTCAAAATATTTAATGATTGAACAACCACCACTACAGTAAATAGCTACAACTAGAGATTTTTTATTATGGATTAACAGCTATTTTATTCTGAAAAAGAGTCCAACCTTCATAAATATTCAATTTACAATGATATAAAACACAGAAAAGCAGCAAATTTCCTATTTTGATAAGCCTGAACCACTAAATTGGCACTTTGAAGTGTTTGGCCTTTTCGCTTGATCGCTCTCGATCGATTTATCAGTTGATCATTTCAGCAATAACGCAATTGAATGTTGCAAAAATCACTTAAACTTTTGCAACATGAAAAGGCTGAAATAACGTGATCCATTGGAGGCTAGTAAAAATTCTTTAATTTACCATTATATCAGTCAAAGCATTAGCTGCATGGATTCATCTTGTATTTAACGACTTTGATTAAAAATAATAATGTAACGTATTAATAGCTCGACATGTTTGGAGTCACTTTCTTTGAGTTTAGTTACAAGCATGAATCCAAGCGAAGTGTATAAATAAATAAAACAAACTTCCTGTACATTGTGTCAACTAAGAGTAACAGGTAGACTAAACAGTGCCAGCTCATCAGGTTTTACCTGCTGGTCTATTAGCTATGTTAGCAGTAACATTCATAAGCTGCTGTACACGCTGCACTAAACACAACAAGCTCAATCATTTCTTACGCCGTGCACGTGGTACCCATACGTTCCTCCTTCGGATACTTCTGAACTCTGTGATAAACCCATTTCTGCCGGGAACCTTAAATATTAGCTAATACCATTAGAAAATAACAAAAGTACGTGAGAATTACTACGGTTGACAGTCCGCGGCCATCTTGTCTGCAGTCCAAAACAATCGAACATCGCTTCTACCAAACACGCGCACGCTCATACGCGTAGTGCACGCGCTAGAAGCAGAGCCGCTTCACGTCACAGCGTTGATAATCAGCGGTGGACGAAGTACAGAGTAAAAGTACAGACACTGTGGCTAAATCTTAATCCACTAAATGTATAAGTCTTCGATTTAAATTTCTAATTGAGTTGAAGTTTAAAAGTACTTACTTTAAAAAAATACTTAAGTATCAAAAGTACTATTATGGTTGCTGACATGACAAACAGAACACGATTAAATTTCGGGTTAATCAACTAATCCTTTCAGCTCTAGGCTACTTGTATAAACTGTTGGGTAGTTTAATAATTTATAACAAATCATTGTATTTTTTAACTCTTCATGTTTTGTGTGTAACTATCTTAATTTGTAAAGTAAAGCTGTCAGATACATTTACTGGAATAAAAACTACATTTGCCCCTCTGAAATGTGGTGAAGTAGAAAGTGGCATGAAAAGAAAATACTCAAGTAAAGTACAAACACCTTTAATTTGTACTTGAGTACTTAGTTGCTGTTCACCACTGCTGATTTGTAAAGTTGTCCTAATGGGCCTCTGCTCCTAACATGACCTCTGTGGTTAACTGTTATATTTTAGTATGTAACAATGTAATGGTGATGCAAAGACCTTAAACATGTGATAATGTTTTCTGAAGCAAGTTCAATAGGAGAATATATACTTTTACCAGCAGACACTTTGACATGACACAGGTGAAATTAAAACATTGATAATGAATCCATTTCAATTTATGTTTTCGGGTCTTGGTATTGTGAATGCTGAATGGCTCACTGGGACACTTAATGGAACTGAGTCTTCATTAATACTATTAGTTAGTTGATATAAGATAATTAGTTACACCTGCGCTCTTCCTGCCACGAATAGTCAAAATGTCTCCCATGAAAACGATGACATTTGCAAACCATTGGACTAGGGCTGAACAATATTGCAAGAATATCTAATTGCAATAACTATATTGCAATTGTGATTTGATTTTTCATTGAAAAATATATTTAATTGATTATGGTGTGGATTTTGATCATCTGTACCAAACAAAGATGTATATTACATATTGTGATTCTGATAAGATTTCGATTAATAGTTCAGCCCTACATTGGAATGAGGTACATAGTGGATATTTTCCTGAATCAGTTATTAATTGTAGTGTATGATGACAGAAGCCAAACAAAAACCTTTAGGTTTGCACTTAAAGAATCATGAACCACAGTCATTACACTATTATGTCAAGCCAAATATATAATCCTGTAACTTCATGCTTGCCCAGTCTTGTTTCTTCACATGTATTGGCAATGAACATAAAAATACCACTAATTTAATAAATAAATACATTTGAAATCAGTGAATAAATAAATAACAATGTTTTATTTTATTACTCCAATACAGAAATTTTCTATACATACTGTAGAGCATATCCAGGATAGTCCACAATTAGCCAGGCAGTTATTTAAAAATAATTCACACCCTGCAGGGTTGAAAATTATTAAAGTTATTTTTTACATTACTGCATGCGTCAAAGTGGATTATCCTGCTTATACCATGGCCAGCTGCCAGCAAAATTTGGATATTTTTGGTGATATCTGGGACAATAATTTGACCTTTATGGTCTCTGGAATAAATATTACTTTAAAAAACAACTACTCCAAAATTCAGAAGTAGACAGGCATCCCAGCTATGTGTTTAAATTTGCAATTAGCAATGATGAGACTCTTGCATCAGAGCTGAGTGTTTCTTTAAAAAATAATACATGCCCTCTGTCAAATCCAAGAAATTAAATAACTTGTCAGAAATCATTATATAGGTTCTGGAAATAAAATAAAAACAAGACATATATTATTTATTTAAGCATGGTTTCTCTGAAAGAAAGGCAAAATTATTTTTAAGCAATAGAAAAAAATATTTTATCAATCATCTTTGTACACTGAAATATTCTTACAAATACATAAAAGCAGTGCTTTATACATTAAATTCTCTTACGCAGTTTTGTTATGTCACTAGAATGCCTGGACTCAGCTATAAAAGCTTGGTATTGCTGGCTGCATAACCCTGTTCTGGGCTCGGTTCAGTCAGGCCGATCAGAGACTCCAGGAGGTAGGTGCTCGACTCGTACTGTGGCAAATTAACAGAGCTATACAGCTGGAGGTGACAAACGGCGTCTGGTTGTCTGTGTAGTTTGAAAGAGCTGTGCAGAGGTCCAGAGGTGTAGTCACAGTGAAAGAACTCCAGGTCAGAGTCAGAGGAGAGACTCAGGTCCACGTATCTGCCAGAGCAATAGTCCACAGTGGGGGAGGGAGTGTTGGGGAAGTTATCAAGAGAGTCATTGTCAAAGAAGTCTCTGGATTGGTTTGCATTCTCATCAAGGTAATCTGACAGTGAAGTCCAGTTTATATTGTCTGTGAATGTATTGGCTGTCAGTTGTCCCTTACTGTCATTAGGAGTGCTGTAAGTGGAAGTGTTGCTGCTGCGCTGCAGTTGGCTGCATGTAGAGTAGTTATTATTGTCAGAGTCACAGATGCTGACAGCACACGACAACCCTCCATCAACTTCAGGGAGATTCTGACTCCCATTAAGACATCCTCCTGCATCAGAGTCAGAGGAGGAGCAAGAGGATTCGGTCATGTTGCTGCTGCAACTGTTCTCCTCCACTACCAACCGCTCTGGGATGAAATGAAAGGAAGGAGTGGTTGGCATGGTGAGGGGAAGGTCATCTTCCTCCATGGTGAACCCAAATGGGCAGCTCTTGTCCTGTGCATTCTGCACTGGATGGGCCTCATCCTGGTCCACATACTCTTGAAGGTCCTCTTGGAACCCTGTCTGATCCTCTTGGCTCAGTGATTCATCTTGCAGTCGCTTCTCCAGTTCGAGTCTCATGGCGGTGTGGATGTAATGAGTCTGCACACCTCGGGAGTTGAACTCGATGCGCCCCTGAGTGTTTCCACAGCTGTCCTTAGTGCAGCCACATGGGAAGTTCAAGCGGTCCACCTGTGTGTAAAAGAAAGCAGGAAGACAAAATCAGTTCTGTGGGTACTCACACAATACAATACAGTACGATACAATACGATACAATACAGAGTATTGATACCAGGATCTGAAGAAACAAGTGCAGGCAAAAGTGTTTTTGGTTTGTAAATTAAAAGGTAATCCAGTGCGAATAAAATTCCTTGATTTGTTTACAGTGTTTACTCTTGTACTCTTCAAAAACAGACTCTTGATTGGCTACTTATTACAGTAGTGCTAAGAAAAGTTATAGCTCCCATTGGTGTGGGTGATATAGAAAAAATCCTAAATTACAGTATATATATTCTGAAGAGTCAATTGCAAAATTGTTAATGAATAAAATAACAAGATAGAATGTTTGTTTTGGCTAATTGAAAAAGTTAGCTAAATGGTCAAGACAATTGGTAGAAAAAGTTGGCTAAAAGAAATGGCTAGATTTGCTAGAAATAATGGATAAATAGTTGAAATAGTTGGCTAATAAATGGTTTGGAACTTGAAGGGTGTGGGGGTACGTCAGACACAAAAGGTTGGGAACCACTAGTCAAATACACCTGTGTAAATTAAAGGGATAGCTGCCACTGTAACTGTATGGTACAACAGACACATTTATATAATCTCACATTGCCCAACACTAAGCACCAAAGATACAATTTACTGTACTCTCTTTACTAAACATGCCTTCAACATGCATTATAACTGATTCATTAGAGATGCTTAACCAGCTCAAACTACAATTTACATTCAAGTTTGTTCACACTTTAGATGCGATAATAAAACATGAAATCCACCCAATCCACAAAGATAAATGTTGATGTTATTTTGTGTTGTACCTGGCACTTGATTCCCGCCAGACTGCATGCGCAGGTCTCTGGCTCACAAAAGCCTCGGCAGTCACATCCACAGGCCTCCCGGGAGAGACGCAGGGCGTGGAGCTGCCTCTTCTCCTCCCTGTCTATGCGCTTCACCCCCGCTGCCTGGAGGAGAGCCTGCCGCTGTTTGGAGGAGTACGGCTGAAGGAAACTTCCATCCTCCAGCTCAGCATCACTGATGTAGATGTCAGTGTCTTCATCTTGGATTTGATCCACAGTGAGCCTCTCTGCTTCCCTCTGGTTAATGGCCCCACTAGTGAGCAACTGGAATCAGCAGAACAGATAAAGTAAGGGGACTGTTGTATAAACAAGCAATGCAAATTAATGTAGAAAGAAGCGCACTCACTTTGTGTTTCAGTGCCTTGAACCGCTCTTCTCTCTGTCTTTCTCTAAGCCTCTCTCTGTGCCTTTGCCGTTGCTCCAGTGCATGCTCTTCCACCGTGTATATTTGGAGGGTGCTGTGCCTCCGCGTCATGCCCAGGGTGGCACCTCCATGGCTGGGCACACTGGTGAAGCCCTGGCAGCGTGGGAAACTGAACACTGTCACTTGATCAAAGCGCACGTTGCTCTTTGCACCTGCGAGCTTGGGCCTCTTCAGGGTGGACCGAACTGGTTGTGTTAGAAAAAGAGAAACATCAGAAAAAGTGAGGCACTGTCAGGTCCAGTTTTTCAGTGAGCCCCTGGTGCTTTAACAAGTAGGGGTGTCACAGTATACAATGAAAACATGAACAAGTCTGTCAGAGCAGTCCAATTCTAGGCTTGTCTTTGTCAAGAGTCAAACTAGAAAATCAGTCCTACGTGGTCAAAAATGTTTTGACCAGGAGTAAAAGCATTTAATCAACCTACTTAACCAGGAGTCCTAACCTGTTAGGAGTCACCAAGACATGGTGTTCAGGCAGAAACAATCTGGAGTAGGGAAGATTATTTGGAAAACTTAATGACAATGAGCTTATTAAAAGACACTGTTTTTGACAAAACCAAATATTCCCAGGCCAAATGTCAGTGCTCAACTTAATTGCAACAGGTGGAATCTAACATTAGGTTCAAATATTTTATATATATGGGTTTTTACTATTTGAGAGACACTCTGTCTAAAACTCCAAAACACAACTATCAGAAAACATAATAAAGGTCATGGTAATTTCTACTAGCTCTAAATGTTGTAAAACAGTGATTCCTAGAATTAGTCCTTCTCCTCACTGAAAGTGCATGAAGTCTCAAAGATAGCTCCTTCTCTGACGTCCTGTGGGATTGTTTTAGTCCTAATTTAACTTCCACCACAATTCCTAGAATAAACACAAGCTCCTTGATAAGCACACACCCTGAACTTTGACATAGACTTTGCTTTCTGTAATTCACTGACTGGCCACTAGGTGTCACACTACAGGTGCTTCACTGCAGTGGCTTGGGTCAATAGTTTAACATACATGTGAGGAGGAAATAACAAGCACAGGGTCTAATGCACCAGTTGACAGATCAAAAGAAGTAAAACAGGACCTAACTCTTTAAGGAGAGGTTTACCAGAACATATTTGGACTCTTTCTTCCAGTTTAGACTTCTATATCCATCAGGTTGCTGTTTGGTTACAGTTTGGCTTCAACAAATTATCTAATCTTCACACACTGTGGCTAAACTCTAGTTCCAAAAGTCAGTAAACAAACTGCGACCAGCTGACTAAGCTCAACTCAGCTGCACTGTCTGTCTAAAAAGCTCCACAACGGGGCACTGTTTGCATCATGATTCAATTGTGACTTGTTCAGGCTCAAAAGAACAAGCCTGAAACTGTAATACATATGGTTTTAGACTGTACAACAATAACTCCAGAATTTGCTATCGTTGCAAACCTTTTGTACAGCTTTGTGATATTTTAATAAGGCAATTTGATATGAGTTGTTCAAAGGGACCTTGCTATTCAAATTGATTCCACAACATCCAATTGCTCAGGCAAATAATCTTCTACCCAACCAGACAGACAGCCCAGAGGCGAGTCATTTGCAGTGCATTATCTAGAAAGGCCCTAAGGTTAGTATTTTCATACGTGTGCTGCTGCAGGCTGATAAGAGGCACTCCTATGAACCACTTAAGGGAAAACGGTCAGATAAGGAAGAGGTTTGCATTATTTGAAGGAGGGAGAGAAAAAAAAATTCAGCGTTGGTTGTTGGTTTGGAGACTTACTGGGTAATCTGGTAGGTGAAGAAGGACTGTGAGGTGTGAAATCCTGGATGTCAGAGGGGCTGCTCTCCCCATCGGACTCCCACTCTGAGGAGACAGGGGAGGAGAGGGAGGAAGACGGAGGAGAGGAGGAGGAGTAGCAGGGGTTGTCATCTACCTCTGCAAACTTTCTCTTGAGGATGCCTCTCATTTTGTGGCTGTGGGGGTTGATATACATTCTGCATGAACACAAAGAAAAACTTGGTTTCACTACTGTGGTAATAAACGCACAGGTCAGTCATGATCATGTCATGCATTGTGTGACTTTATCCAAAAAGCAGCACTTGTTTCAGCGTTCTCAACCTGATGTGTTTCCTCTTTTGCTTGAGAAACCAAAAGTACACAGTCAAATAATATGTCTTTTGAAAATGACAGCTGGAGGAATGAGAGCTCCTTCCTGTTGAGAGCTGCAACTCTGCCGGTCGAGCCGGTTTCAGGGCACGAGTTTGTTTAAGCTAATTACATCTTAGATAGTGATTCTCCAACATACTGATGTTTTGTGAGGGCACAAATACGAACTGAAGTCCTGCTTTCGCTTACAACCAGCTGAGCACTTCAGAGAGTTAAAAGAAGAGCTCTTTTTTCTTTTCCCTGCAGAGTAATTAACATTCCAATGATTCCTCAAGTTTTTTTGTGAATAATACGTGGAAACGGACCGCCCAATGCCTGTGTGCTAAGGACTGGGGGGGGGATTGGTGTAATGGTTCAAGTGGCTGCTATTTTTGGATGTGAACATGGAAAAGAAATCCAAACATGAGTAATTTCAGGGATACAAAAGCAGCTGGGTTGTTCAAAGCAACTGAGTAAAAGAGATTGTGTTAGTAAAGAAAAGCTGTCACTAGCATATCATGTGTCACTGCTATTGTTTGGTTAAGTGCTGAAACAAATGATTTATATACATGAATATTTTCTTGATTAATTGCCATGGTCCATTAAAGCCCAATTTCGCATGTTTAAATGTCTTGTTTAGTCCGAACAGCAATTCAAAACCCAAAGGTATTGTGTTTAATGTGAAATAAATCATTTTGGAAGCTGGAATCAGAGTTTGTACGTTCTTTTCCAACAATCAATTTAAAACAACCAATAGATGAATTGATTAATTAACTTATGGTTTCAGCTCTAGTTTCGTTTAGATTTTCCTGCTGCGGTGTAATGGTGATGGAAAACAGTCAAATCTGTCTGGTCTTATTCTTTAAAGTCTGCAAACTCAATATTCATTTCTTTCTTTCTGGCGCCAAACAATCAGAACAGTTTGACCTCAAGATGCTTTAAACTCCATCGTGGTCCAATAAGTGACAGTAACACAAGCAGCTGACCAGGATTTCAAATGACCTCCCCTAAAGTCCCAGAGAGAAGGGTAGGGAACGTTCAACCTAACACGAAAACACTGAAAACAGTACAGCGTGTGCCCTCTTTAAAAGAGAGTACACCATTGTGAAATTGTAAACCACTGGCTACTTTCATATGCACTAATACTCATTCTGTGGCCAAAAGAAACTTCTGATTGTCTGCAGTAAGGAAATAGTTAAAAACCAGTGAGGCTGCTTGTGTGTGTTTCTGTATGTGTGTGTGTGTGTGTGTGTGCACTCAGTGAGCAACTTTCTTGATCTATCAGCAAATAAGAGGTGAAACAAGAGACAGCATCTTGTGCCATTACACTGTTTACACAGTAGAGCCCCCTGCTGAATAATAGGCAGCTAAAAAAACATCTGCATGGCTGTTTAATATTCCCAAAAATAAAAAAGCACTATTTCTAATTAATGCTGCACTGCAGTATTATTACAGTGGCTTCTTGTCCCAATTGTATCACATCCATTACATTTAAAATCCGACAGAGTGGAAATACTTCACTGTACAGTCCACTGAGACCACATAAATAATTAAAAGGATCAAAGTAGCAGAGTCTGTGGAACAGGACGGGACTATATTGTATTAATGTACTAAAGTAGATAAGAATAGGCTGCAGGGCATTTTTGTGGACAGTATTTGGAGGAAAACGCTACTATGGCGCAGAATAGCCTAGTTCACACTATTGTGTCAAACACACTTTAAATCCCTCCAGGAATGCTGGATGTCATAGCGGGTTTTCATTGGAGGAGTGCAGGAGTCGTTTCCTGTTTGACAGAACAACCGTCATTAGGCAGCTGACCTCTTCACCCCTTTGCGGAGACACACGGCGATCATGTCAGCTTGAATGACAACACTGTTCCCCGTCTGCTTTCTTTACAGCAGAAACACTGGCAGGCACATTTAAACCAGAGCAAACTTCCTCTGCTGCCTCAGAGCAGGACAGCGCACAGACACCGAGTGGTAGGAAGTTTGTTTAAACAGTAGGCTACTCATTTTAGGCTGTTTCGTTCTTTATGAAGCATACCATTAATAAGAGTATAATTAACAATAGGCCTAATAGCTCAAATTTCGCAGAATTACAGGCTACTTTAATCTAGATAAACATACAAAGCGATACACATAAAATACGATATGGTAACTATATAAACCACAGTAATTACTGACAGAAACCTTTTGGGAGCGATACGGCGATTTGTTTTTTGTCAGTTACTCACCAGGAAGTAAAATACAGCATAATAACAAAACAGAAAAATGAAATTAACACGAAGTTATGGGTCTTGTCCGCGGTCCAGCCAGCTGAGCATTGTGTGTGTCCCTCTGTGTTTATGTGAGGCTTCACAGTACTACCAACTGTGAACATGAGAGGGCTGGCTGGGAGCTGCCAAAGACACGACAGTGAGCGGCAAGATAGTGCACCCCCCTTGGAGCCGCCTCGGAGCTCGCACATGCGTATACCTATCAGGATAGCTTGCAATTATGCTGTTCTTTATGTAGGGAAAGGCCATTACAGGTACATCATGAAACAGTAACATCGTTGTGTTTTGTTTTGTTTTTTACTGATTCAAACACATGACAAAGCTCTCTTTAAACGTAGCTAAAGACGTTCGGTTTCAAATCTGTTGAACCTCGTTTACACCAAAACAATTTTATACTCCCTAGCTTTAAAAATTGAGGTCATTTTAAACTTAAAACATATCTAGCTAACATTTTACAGTAGAAAATCTTAAACGGGGCCCTGCGATGGACTGGCGAGCTGTCCAGGGTGTACCCTGCCTTTCGCCCGATGTCAGCTGGGATTGGCTCCAGCCCCTCCGCGACCCTGTACGCAGGATAAGCGGTTGACGATGGATGGACGGATGGAAGTCTTAAACGCCAGCTCGTCTGTTCAACGAAACCGGAAGTGGTTGGGAGCATAAATCATCTCGCTTCACATAACTCGTCTCTGTGGCTCCGCTGACTGTCTTGACGCAGACCGTGACACCCGCAGAGGCAGGAGACGCTCTGTCAGTCACTGCTGCCCACATAAACCTATCTGGTGTGTTAATGCTGTACTGTTACAACCTGTGATGTAAATAAATACCTTTTAAACCTCCAGCTGGTCATTATCAGAAGACACCATTATAAACGGGTTAGAAGAACATATGCACTCATTTGGACTGTAGGATTATTTGATTTATTATTTTATCAAATAAAACAAAAGAAACTCATATTATGAGGGGGCATAATAATGGGAATGTTATACAGTAGCCTACAATAGGTTTTGTTGAAACAAGCAGAGTTGTTTATTCAACTCAAAGGTCATTTAAGAGGCTGTAGTATTGTTACCCTATATGTGGCTATGTTATGATTTTTTTCAACTTCTCTCCTCTCAGTTCCTCTATGTATATTTCATAGACATTGTGCATTGTTTGTGACAGAAAGTAGGCTATACAACAGAAATTCAGGGAGTGACTGTTAGGTGTGGTATTTTGTGTCTGCGTAAATTTTTTGCAAGAGGTACCTCTTGCAAAAAATGTTGTTCAGACCTCTATTTAAGGTGACGCATGCTGCCAGGTATTCATCTTTCATTACTGTTATATGACTCACTGGTGCTCCTCTGAAATAATGATTTAGGTCAGACACACCTAAACTCCAGGACATTCCCTGCAGTGTAGAGAAGATGTAGATGGGCAGGATTATGGATTTACGTGTAAAGTGTCTGACACCTCTAATCAAGGAAAGATCATGTTGTTATATATTATATTTCTTGTTAACAGATGTTAGCATTAGTTAGAAATTAATGTTTGTCCAGTGTCTCTGCTTTTAAAGATAATCATAGGCTACTCTGTCTTCCCAAGTGGGAGGAAAATGAAGCTCAGAGCTCAGACAAACAAACAGAGCGACAGCTTAACAGATGGACAAACAGATGAACGCAAAGACAGACAAGTCCAAAATACTCTTGAGCTTTGACCCCGTGCTGATACACATCAGCACTTCATTTTGAAGAAAAACGACACTAATACCTGTTGGTCCAAATTCTCTGGCCAGAGGAAGGACCGCTCGTCCCGACCCCAGCAGCGCTCGGTGGAAGTGTGCTATCAGAGTGTGACCCACTTTGACTGGGATCACTCTAGTGCGTGTGTGTTTCTATTCCACTGACCTGCGTCGGAAGTAAACACCAGGGAGACAGTGCAGCAGGAAAGGAGGATAATAAGGATATAGTGAAATTTAAACTTGGACTCTTAAGTGTAATGATCTTTATAAAAGTGTTTAATCTAAGACACACTGTGTATACTCTCCGAGATCTTGATGTGACTTGCTCATGAAACATGATCAAAGTGTTATTTGAGGCTACATGGCTATTTATAGTAGAATCACACTGCCTGTCCTAAAATACATTGTGCAGTACTGTTGGAGTTTCCTGTTCTTTTCGCTGGCTGTTTTGAAAAATGTGACTTTGCTTAATGCTTTATGTGTCAGGAGGTTGATCCAGATTTTCTCAAACCACACTGGTGCAACACTAACAGTGAAGAATATGAGTCATAGAGGAAATTAATGTTTCTCTCACAAATGGTCTAGTTTATTTCTAGTTTAGCATGCACAGTAATTACAAAGTAATTGTGTCACATTTTACTGTATTCACTTTATCAACGCAGCTATTAAAGAACCGGATACCTAACCTGATTTATTAACATCAGACGTCATATAAATAACAATGACAGTGACATCTTGTGCCACATTGCAGTTTAATTATTTCAGAGTTGCTTTCCTCAGCATTGTCATCCACTCATATCCCGTGTCTGACAGATGATATCACATCATATCTGCTCGTACAGAGAACAGTGAGAGTGAACCCTTACTGTGCTCTCTGTCCAGAGTCCATATTACATAACTTATAGTTAGCCTACATTGTGGCAGCCTCTCAGGTTGCTGCCACTGGCTCTTGTGGCCCTGTTTTCTCAGTCAAGCTGCGCCAGAGATGGCCCACATACAGTGATATACTGACAGAGCTTGACAAAGCTTCAGGCATGTGAAACAGTGCCCCAGTTCCTCCTTCCTTCCTGCGGACACTGTCTCAGGGATTTAACCCCTTTTAAAAATCACTCTCACTTTTTCTGTGCGTAACAGGAAGTATCAGGTAGTGTCAAACAGTGTGTTGTTGCTTTCCAGGCAGGTGCCAAATTGTCAATGTCAAATGCCAAATTGAGTCATGTGCTGCCAGGAGATTGTTTTGTTATCCTGTAAAATACTTCCTTGACAAAATAATTAGATAGATAGTGAAAGAAGATCAGCTCAGTCCAGAAACAAAACTGAAATGATTCACGTCCTCATGATATTGAGAAAAGGAGAATAAACTCCTACATTTTCTCTCTCTCTCTGTCTGAATCGTTGATGTCTTACTCAGGCAAATGTCACATGAACACATGAGTTGGCTCCTTTTTACACAGCATCTGATGTCATATTTTGACAGTCGTCACCATGGTCGCAAGGGCAAATATAGCCTGTTTTATTTTCGAGGATGGAAAGGCAGTGAATCATTGTGTTTGCCTTCATCGTCATCAGCAGCAGCAGCAGAAACAGCAGCATGACTGCTATCATCATCTGCATTGTCAACATTTTGCAGTCATTAACTTCATCACTTTTTTTTTTACGTCAGTGGTGTTCTTTGCTTTATACATGATCCTTTTATTCTGACTGCGGGGGTTACTCATCTTTTTAAATTTTGGTATTCACGTCTGAAGCAGTTACGTCAGTCTGCCAGATTGAAATAGATTTAAATGCAGGCTTTTGATGAGTGTTCAGAGTTTAACATTAAAGTCCCTGAAAACTTAAAATCGGAAGCATCATAAAATATTCATGACTAAATAAGCATAAAGCAAACTAAGAGTTTAAATGCTCAAAAACAAACATGGATGGTTCCATACTACGCTCTTCACAAATAAAAATAATGATCAATACTTTCATTGAATTGTGGATGTTCCATTAAAATGTAAAGCATCAAAAATGACCCACCATTGCAATGGCATTGGGGTTATGGGGCACACTATTGTGTTTTCCAGCAGAAGAACACATACAGTCATGCTTCCATCTCTTTTAGGGACATTACATTGACTTACAGTCATTCTCTGAAAACTTATCCTAACCATAACAACTATTTGCCTAAACCTAACCCTACCGTACCCTAACCTTAAACCAAATCTTCACATATTTACATCTCTAGCGCACACTAAACTCTCACTAAACCACTTCAAACCAGTGACAAGAGGATAGATAGACATTTCATGTGAAATAACCAGAACTGTTCCAAGTTTGGCAGAATATTTTGTGTTCATGTTGGATCTCACTGCTCTTTGTAAGAAGCAGACTGAAAAAAAAGGTCAGGGCCTTTAAACTCAACTGTGTGCCAAACTCTCAATTTCTCGACTCAGAAAATGCCATCAGATAAAGACTTTGGGTAAAATTTCACAACAGTGACACCGTGAGTGACGTGTCAACTGCCATCCTTTTGTCTGTGCACTGGTATCAGTTCAGGTGGTGACACCAAAGAACTTCCTGTGACACCCTAATGGTAGATGCTGGCCTTGTACCAAGTGCCCAGTCCTGGGGCTGGTGCAGGAATGTCTTATCTCTGTGGCATAGTCACTCAGGCTTCAACATCCAGGAGTCCAATGGTGGTCTCTGTGCAACATGAAGGTTGAAAACTTGATATGAAAGAGATCTATGCTGTACAGTGCATGTACTGAGGTGAACACCAATGTATAATTCAAATGCCTTCACTTCCCAGCCTTGTCATTGCTGAGAACAGTAAGGCTCAAAGCTGCAATTCTAATGTTATTTCAAAGCAATGTACAGTAGATAGGTCTATATATTTATTAATTTGGTTTAACAGAAATTCAATTTACAGTATTTATTTTTTTATAAGGACAAAAAAACATCACCCATCACTTTTACAGTATTGTTGCAAAAGCAAGTCAAGCTGCAGCCCAGAGTGCAAAGTAGGTTACACAACTACAGTTTTCAACAGAAGTGATCTTATCTCGCTGCACATGAGCAGCAAAAGCTGTGACAGCCAAGCAGCTGTGTGATTGGGTTTGACATTCCCCCTTCAACAATAAGCCTCTTGTCAACATTAGCCACAGAGCTGTGGTGGCATTTCTTACAAACTTACAATTTGGTCTGTGTGATGCAGTGTGGACACAAAAGGCATTTCCCCTGAAGGAATTCAGTTTTTCTTTATGTCTCTTTTGTGTAATTATGCAGACCAACACAATGTGTGGAAGGAGCGTGTTTCCCTGTTCTCATCTTGCCACTGACTGCGTCTGACTGTCAGTCCTGCAGTGTGGACCCAAAAGGCATTTCCCCTGAAGGAATTCAGTTTTTCTTTACGTCTCTGTTGTGTAATTATGCAGATCAACAGAATGTGTGGAAGGAGTGTGCTTCCCTGCTCCCTCATCTTGCCACTGAGTGCGTCTGTAAGCCCTGCAGTGGGAGCTCTTGCGCTGTCTGAGTTCCAGCAAAGTGTATTCTGCTGTTGGTGTTGGCTGTCACATGTGGCTCCATGTGAGGCTTTTGCGGGAGCACACAGCAGCAGGAGGAGGAAGGAGACCTGCTCTGTTTTCAGCTGTTGAGGCCAGTACTGACTGTTCTGTGGAGCTTGTGTGTGGGTGAGACTGTCTGACTCCCCCCTCCCCAACATGCTCAATCACTCACTGATTGCCTCTCTCTTCTTCCATTGCAGCTGGCAAAACACATGCATTAGGGCTGACACAGGGTGGGCTTCTCACATCTTTCACTGATGTCTGACTCCACTGTTGCTTGTCATGCATTGATGTGATTGTACAAGGCATTAAGGTGTATTGTTATACTTTACAGGTGCATTAGATGTTTGAGAACAAAGGCAGTCCTTTCTTCAGTATTGCAAATAGCTACCATGTATAAATGTGCACTCACCTTGTTAAATAAGTCTAACAACTAAATGTTCTGTCCACAAGCAAGCTGTTATGGTGCCCTTTAACCATATTTTTCATTGATGGGGGAAGCGTGTTGCTCTGGCGCCATCTCCTGGCTGTCTGGTAAATGAGATTAAGGCAAAATACCATCAATGGTCTGTTTTTCTATGGTTTTTCTCCATGAGGGAGTGAATTAACTATTTTTCCCACTGGATGTCAACATGGTAAATTCTCATGAGAAGTGATGTGGTCAGATGAAAGAAATATTATTCTTAAAGAGGTGGTATTATGCTACTTTTCAGGTTTAAAATCATAATTAGGGGTTGTTCCAGAACAGGTTTACATGGTTTCATTTTCAAAAAACACCATATTTTCCCTCATACTGCACATCGCTGCAGCTCCTCTTTTCACCCTATGTGTTGTAGGCTCCGCTCTTGAGCTACAGAGTGATGCATCTTACTTGTACAAAACCTTTGTTGGGAGTTGCACATGCGCAGTTCCCAGGTAAGGACTACTAGCCAATCAGAAGCAGAGAAGGGCGGTTCTTGATCCAAATCAAAGCAGCTTCAGACTGCGACCGTAACCTAGCAGATGGTATAATGGTGCTTTCAGACCAAAAGCGAAGCGAGTGTTCGGGGCGGTGAGTTTACATACAAAGTCAATGCAAAGACGCGTAGAGCCGCGATTTCCTGTCGGGCGGCACGAACCGACGCGAAGGGGGCGGGGCCGGTGACGCGAAGGCGAAGCGAAAGCAACGCGAGGGAATTCGCGAATTCGTATGACGCGATAGCCTATCAACGTTGAGATCGTCCGTACGTCACCGACAGGTTCAGAGCGTTGTGTGCAGAGGACCAGGTAGAGCGGGCTGAGAGCTGCTAAACTTGAGCTAGAGGAGCAGGGAGCAGCGCTCCAGCTTCCGGACAAATAAACACCCGTGGTCGGACTGGACTTTGCTCGCAGTAAACTGCTTTTATTAAATTAACTTTTTAGGATTACAACGTTGATTTATCTTCACTCGAGCTTCTCAGCTGCTAGATTCCGTGCACATCCGGTTCCAGTGTTGTTAGCGTTGTTTGGCACTACTTCATATTTATATAAAAACCGGACAAAACTGGACATTGCTGGGAGAAAAGAAAGCGAGGAGGTTGAACTACCTGGTGAGTTAAGAAAAATGTGTACATAACTTTAGTCCCGCTATCGTTGTACTTTACTGTGACCAAGTTAGTATAGCATAGCCCTGATCGATCCGAACTCCATTCAGAAAACAAACATTTTAGAAGTTGCTGTCTCATTCATATGTTTAACAATTCTGCATTATATTATAGTTATTTCAGCATCAGTTTGATCCGTTTATTGCAGAGTCGCAGTTGCATCGTCTTTTAGGACTAAACGTTGAACTGTTGCCGGTGTTCTGACGATCTATGCTGCATTGCCGAAAAATGCTACTGTGGCGCAAATCGATAGACTCGACTCTTCTCGGCCCTGCTCCGTTTTCCATTGCAGATAGTACCCAGATAGTCCTCAGCATGTAAAGACAGATAAGCGGTATGAAAACCTTCCAGCTGTGTTTTGCTCTGCCGTTGTTGCTGCAGCGGTCTGTGTGACGGCGGGAGCAGAGGGCTCTGTGAGCGGGCGGCTGGCCGGCCTCACACGCTCCTCCTGCGGGCTGGCACAGGCTTCCCCTGCAGCCACTTGCGGAGCTCCTCAACTCCGAAAATATTCAAGCACATTTTTGTTCCGCCATCACTTCTCGTAAAACTGTCAATACTGGAAATCTACACAGCTGATTTCTCACCTCAAAACTTCTCAGAAGTGGATTTAGTGATGAAATTCCATATGAAAACTGTAAAATATAAAACTTTCTGTTGCTGCCTCTGTCTGGTGCAGCAATGATGATGCAGTGAATAGAGATGATTCTCTCTGACCAATCAGCAGTCTGTCATGTTTTCACGTTACATTTTAGTTTCCCTCAGCTCACTAGGAACCTCGACGGAGGTGAGGTGATACGAAAAAAAGTACGTGGAAGCAGGTACAGGTGCAACATTTCTACAATGGAAAACCAAACAAAGACAAGTCAAAGGGCCTCCGCTCAGACTAGCTTGGTTTGAGGGCGTGCCTGACCCTCTTCTTCTTCTTCTTCTTCTTCTTCTTCTTTTGATTTGATTGGCGGTTGGCAACCAGCATTTAGGAGCATTACGGCCACCTACCGGACTGGAGTCTGGAACAGATTATGTGCAGACTAACATAAAAAACAAATAAACAAATAGAACAAAAAACAAACAAACAAAAAAATTAAATAAATAAAATTGAAAACCTATATCCTTTCCATTAATCCGTTTCTTTCAGATATTTAATGAGATGCTTTGATATTACCCAAGCTTTATCCCCAAGGAGGTTCTCGACAGTGAACCTAAGCTCAGCTTTCTCTATAACTGCTGCTATTTTCCTCCTCGCCTCTACATAGCCTCTACACTCAACCAGCACATGTTGAATGGTCTCTATACTATTACATTTTACACAGTGTCCAGTTGGGTGTTTACCTATTTTATAAAGTGAATGGTTAAGCCCTGTGTGTCCTATTCTTAGACGGGTAATGACGGTCTCTGTCTTCCGGTACCCACCCAGTTTTCATGATTCAACATGATTCTGTATACTGTAAAGATGTCTTCCAGTTTCATTTAGTTCCCAGTATTCTTGCCATATTTTTTGCATTTTCTCTTTAATGATTGTTTTAGCTTCAGATTTACTTAGCGGAACTTGTATATCAACTGACTTTGATTTAAGTGCTTGTTTTGCCAGAATATCAGCATCTTCATTTCCTTCTACCCCTACATGGGCAGGAACCCAAACAAAGCAGACAGTCCAGCCCTTATGATATAATCTACATAAAGAGCTATGAATACTAAATACCAGATCCAGCCTACAGGACTTAACAGATTTAATACTGGTGAGCGCTGCCCAGCTATCTGATGCAATGACCACCTTGCTTTCCTTATTTTCTTCTATCCACTGTAATGCCATCAAAATGGCCATAAGCTCAACTGTATATACTGATAGATGATCTGGGGTTCTCTTTTTAATGCCTATTTTGTATGCTGGGATGTATATGGCAGCTCCTGTCCGTCCGGTCTCTGGATCTTTAGAGTCATCAGTAAAGACCATGCGGTTATCTCTATAGTGCTGCTCTATGTAACTTTCTGCTATTCTTCACCTGTGTGCTTGCTTGGATTTCTTTTTGATTATTTGCTGTATATGCAGGTTTACAAAAAACCACGGAGGAAGATCTGGATATGGGACTACTGGGATATATTTTATACTGCACAAGCCAAGGCTTTCTGCTTTTGCATTTCCCACCCATCCAAAACTGAAACAGCTGCTCTTATTGTGTTCCCAACATTCTTCTAGGATGGTTTTAGCGGGGTGAGAGTTACAGTGTCCCTGAAGATTAGCCCAGTATGTTAGCATAATTCTTGTTCTTCTTATCCTAAGTGGCTGTTCCCCCATTTCCACTTGCATGGCAGCCACTGCAGAGGTCTTAAATGCTCTACTGCATGTCCTTAACACTTGTGCCTGTTCCACATCTAGTTTTTTAAGATGGCATTCTGCTGCTGAGATATATGCTATACATTCATAATCTAGTGTAGATCTCATCAAGGTCTGGAATATTTTAAGCAATGATGTTGTAGTGGCCCCCCAGTCCCTTCCTGACAGACATCTTAAAAGGTTATTGATTTTTTTGCATTTGTCTTTGTCCTTATCAGTGTGCTGTTTCCAGGTCAACTTTTCATCAAAAACACTCCTAACAGTCTGATAACTTTTACTTTTTCGAGGGTTTGATCATATAATTTTAAGGACACTTCTTTATGTCTCCTGGAAAAACATATCACTTGTGTCTTTGCACCCGACACCTTAAAACCCCAGTTATTTGCCCACTGTTCCACCTCCACAATTGCTGCCTGTAATTTTTTCTGAATAAATTTCAAATTCCGTCCTCTTACCCATAGGGCCCCCGCATACAAGGATACAATACTTCTTTCCACTTTTTCAAAAATATCATTGATCATGATGTTAAATAGTACTGGACTACACACACTGCCTTGTGGAGTACCATTTTCAACTTTAGTCTTGAGTCTTGAATATTCTGTGCCCACCCTGACCTCTATTGCCCTGCCAAATAAAAAGTCCAACACCCAGTTGTACAGTCTACCACCTATACCTAATTTATTTAATTTGATAAGTAACCCTTCCTTCCATAACATATCATATGCTTTTTCAATATCAAAAAAGACAGCTACCACAATCTCCCCATTTGACTGAGCTTTTTTGATTTCAGATTCCAAACATAAAATAGAGTCCATTGTATTTCTCCCTTTCCGAAACCCACTTTGGTATGGTGAGTACAGATCTCTGCTTTCTAGAAAGAATTTTAATCTGTCTGTTATCATATATTCCATGGTTTTCCCCAAATGTGATGTGAGTGCTATTGGTCTATAACTTGAGGGGTCTGATGGATCTTTCCCAGGTTTTACTATTGGTACTATGATTGATTGTTTCCATGCTATTGGTATTTTGCCTGTTTCCCAAATCTGGTTAAATAATCTTAAAACTACAGTAAGTGCACTATCTTCCAAGTGAGCTAACATGCTATAACAGATGTTGTCCTTCCCTGGAGATGATTGTCTTGTCTTTGAGATAGCCCTCCTTAACTCAAATAAGCTAAATGGTACATCTAAATCATCAGTTATTGTGCTCTTCTGTGTATTGACACCTGGGTTCATGGCAAGAGTGTTATCTCTGCACTTTCTGGCTTCGACTAATAAATGATCTGAACTGTGTACTTTAACTAATGTTTCTGCCAACATTTCAACCTTCTCCACATTACTGATTGCTGTTTTATTGCCACTTATTAAGACTGGTATTATATAACTCCTTCTGATTCCACTCATTTTTCTAACCATTCCCCATATATCAGCCAGTGATGTCTCTCTTCCAGTCTTATTGCAGTAATCCCTCCAGTATGCACATTTTGTTGCTCTTATAGTCTTCCGGCCTGTGATCTTTTGTAATGAATTAATGTCTCTAGTGAATGATGTTTTTTTAACTGCCTAAATGCCTTGTTTCTTCTTTTAATAGCTTTGCTACAATTTACATCCCACCATGGTATGTTCTTTTTCACTCTGCTCCCTGTACTTCTTGGTATCGTTTCCTCTGC
>NC_060155.1:23284735-23292736 GCF_021292245.1 Micropterus dolomieu
TAACTTTTACTTGTTCGAGGGTTTGATCATATAATTTTAAGGACACTTCTTTATGTCTCCTGGAAAAACATATCACTTGTGTCTTTGCACCCGACACCCTAAAACCCCAGTTATTTCATCGTCTGCATACAAGGACTTCCCAATACTTCTTTCCACTTTTTCAAAAATATCATTGATCATGATGTTACATAGTACTGGACTACACACACTTCCTTGTGGAGTACCATTTTCAACTTTATAGAGTCTTGAATATTCTGTGCCCACCCTGACCTCTATTGCCCTGCCAAATATGAAGTCCAACACCCAGTTGTTCCCTGGAGATGATTGTCTTGTCTTTGAGATAGCCCTCCTTAACTCAAATAAGCTAAATGGTACATCTAAATCATCAGTTGTTGTGCTCTTCTGTATATTGACACCTGGGTTCATGGCAAGAGTGTTATCTCTGCACTTTCTGGCTTCGACTAATAAATTATCTGAACTGTGTACTTTAACTAATATTTCTGCCAACATTTCTACCTTCTCCACATTACTGATTGCTGTTTTATTGCCACTTAAGACTGGTATTATATAACACCTTCTGATTCCACTCATTTTTCTAACCATTCCCCATATATCAGCCAGTGATCTTATTGCAGTAATCCCTCCAGTATGCACGTTTTGCTGCTCTTATAATCTTCCGGACTATGGCCTGTGATCTTTTGTAATTAATTAATGTCTCTATTGAATGATGTTTTTTTAACTGCCTAAATGCCTTGTTTCTTCTTTTAATAGCTTTGCTACAATTTACATCCCACCATGGTATGTTCTTTTTCACTCTGCTCCCTGTACTTCTTGGTATCGTTTCCTCTGCTGCATTTATAATGACTCCCACCAACTTTTTATTACATTGGTCCCCATCTGATAAATCTTCTCTGATTAAACTCTCACACTTATTTTTACATAATTTTTGAAATGTGTCCCAATCTGCTCCATCTAGTTTCCACCTTTTTATTCTTGAGTTTTCCTCATGATGTATCTCTACTCCGCGTTTTTAGACCCTTTCGTAAGTCCGCATTTCTGCAGACTTCGCCTGAGGGAATTGCCCACAGTTCATAGCGGTATGACGTGACACACGGAAGTTACCAGGGGAAGCCCGGAAGCGAGACAAAAATCCCAGCAAATCTGCGTTATAAGAGAAGAAGAAGAAAACGGTAAACAAACAAGCATCCAAACTGGTGATGTTAACATTGTTAGAATTTTTCTTAACTTAAGATGATAGAACACATGAAGTCAGAGGAATGCAATCACCATACACACTTTATTCAAGTATTTATTTTAGTTTTTGCTTAATGATGCTGTTTTGACCAACAATAGTGTATTGATTATTGACAAATACATTTTTACATTTACCTCTCCTCTACTCTGGAGGGCAAGAGCCTGCAGGACTTAAAATGAGGCAAAAGCATAAAATAAATAGTGTGCAACTCAGCATCCTCAAGGTAACCTGATAATGTGGCAAAGTGCTTTCCCGTTCCTGTTTACAGCATTTTGAGCCCTTGGAGCCAATCGCTTTCCAAGTGATGTCAGTAAAGTCTGTGAGGGTTCAGGGCTTTAGGGCTTAGGGGGACATTGGGATTGAGCCATGCACTCTGCAGACTTTTTTAATAGTTTCCGTCACGTTTGTCTGCTGGCTGCAGCTGGACCCTCTCCCACATAGAGCCCACCAGTACGCAAGAAAAGTCCCGGGACGCCAAAGAGCAAAATGTAGAAGTAACTTACTGGTATCGGTGGCCCACTTCAAGGACTGCCTATTATCAAAATTGACACCACTTATCTGTGAAGCCGTACTCCACCGGTGGATTACATTCCACAAAAATGGCCTGGTTATGTTGGCAAAGGTCCAGATAATCCAATCCAGTAAAGTATTTAGTCCAAAACGCATTATTATTTCAATAAATACACACGGACTGCTATTGCTTCGCTTTATATTAGCCTAACTACAGCTAGCATGTAAACAAAAAACACGTCTACATGTTGACTTTTTGAGTGACAACTTAATTGACCCAATAGAAAATTCCATGCCTTACAATAGCCAATGAGTGTCCACGTTGCCAGGAAGTGCAAGTCCCCTTTCTTTTGGTATCCACCAAGGGGGTAAGCCAGAGTTCGGACAGTGAAGTCGACCTAAGCCTGCAGGAGGGATCCATGTAGGCCCAAAAATGATGTCAAAACCCTGTGACACCCCGTTGCACATGAGAGATGTAACCGTATTGCTTAGATTATAAACTCTCGGCAATCAACAAAACAAACTATCAGAGCAATCATCTGCTTTGGTGTTTGACAGGTGAACCTTGTAGGTGGGCTGATTAAACAGTGATGATCCGAGTCAAACACACTGAGCCATGAAACTTTTTGTTGGCGCATTTGTACCGCTACCAGAATTACGGTGTTCCTGCAGTTGTTCTATGTATTTAATCCGCGGTTATGCTGCGCGATCATGCGCAGTAGACGCTGGTGCCAACAGGAAGTGGCCCTGTGGTAGGCTGCGTTCCGATCCACAGTGTATATAAACAGTAATCCCTGCTCCCTGCTCAGGGAATGTCGGTTAAGGGAACAAAATGTTTCCATTCGGAACACCCTGCAACATCATCAAAGCACACGTAAGTTCTGCCGGATACCCGCTGCTACTGTGAACATTTACTGAAATTAAATATTGAATATATGTTAAAACAAACTGATACAATTACAAAACTTATATTTCCATAACTTCTTCTATTTATATTCTATTAAAATGTATGTAACTTGTGAATGAATGTCATTGGATTAATTTACAAGATAAGCAGCGTCAACCTCTGAAATAATCATAAATAATGATAACATTAGTTACAATGACAATAATTACAGCTATACAAACTCTGTGGTCTGCTCTATTGTTAGCTCCTATGAGGCGCAAAGGCTTATGGGTAATCTTTCTTATCAACTTCCTGCGAACTGATGAACCGTTGTTCCCTTCTTCCCTACACAGTTCACAGTGCACTTTGAAGTGAACATGTTGTGCTCCCTGCGGTTTGGAATCTCACTTAAAATGCCCGAATACCCTGCGCAGTCCACTTAGCAGGGAACTACAGGGCGACCGGAACGCACCCGTAGTATTTTATTGGTCCAAAACCGGCTTCACTGCTCTCCACTCAAATCAGCGGGGTGGCCTCGTCCAGTAATATACTGTCTATGGTATACACCGACACCGAGCCACCAATTGTGCAGAGGAAGACTGGAGCATCACACACACCTAACACAGTTAAAAAATATGCAAGAATATTTTCCACAGACATATTTGTATATTGTTGAATACAAAAACGCCTGAAACGCAGGGGTGCTGTGGCGGTTCTGGGGGGGGGGGGCCACCTTGGACCTTGGACCCCCCTATGGCCCCCACACTGAACGAAAAGTCTACAGTAGCCCCACTGAATTGGCGGCCGCTGGCCACATCCGCCTGAAGCATGTGGCCCAGCCCATAATCTAATATATATAACAACAAAAGTAAACTACATGTAGGCCTATAGTGAATGGAAGTCGCTAAAGAGTGAGCTATATCATTTCCTTATCATCAGGGTTGAGTTTCACATGCACTGTACCGATCACCGCCAATCAAGGCTCAACATAGCCTAACTGTCCGACCTGCAGCCTCTCCCGCTCCTGGGTCTGCAGAGCGCCTCCGCGCATGCGCACGTGCACACACGGATCGAAGTCAGCCAGCTGATCTGCGGACATTGACAACTACGCTGGTTAGTGTATGTACGTGGTGCAATAAAAACTTAGCAAGTAAAAAGCCAATTCTTTACCAACTCCTGTTTAATAAACACAATGTTTTAATCTGCTCAGTCTCTCATCCATCGCAGCTGTGTTTTGTTTTTCCACAAGCACAGCGCTAGTTCGGATAATGGCTTATTGTTACAAACAAGCTACAATGAAAGTGTCTGTCTTTAGTAACTGTTCAGCTTAGTTTGCCACTTACATTAAAATATGGCACAGTATAAACTGAGCTGGTGGCTGAGACAGAAATTCCTCTCTACCACCAGCAGCAGCAGCAGAGGGAGGAGCAGGAGAGGAGGGACTGAGCTGTTCATTCTTTCTAAACTTCACTCAGTATGTTGATGTCAGGAATATGATTTATTTTACTGACATGTTAGATTTGTTTCCAGTGAGATATTAGTGACTTTGATACTATTCTAGATACATTTAGTTAATACTTTTTTCTTTTAATAATATATGCAGTGATTTAGTAATAAATAGGACTGATAAGAGCATCGATAAAGAACTGAACCAATAAGGATTACCAATACAAGTGTGTCAATAAAATCCTAATGATCCCAACTCTTGAGAAAATGTCCAGCCCATCTCTGTGTCCTGGTTTTAAAATCTGGTATCTGGTAATATATCTTCCTTGCAACGAAATGTACATTAAACTGTATGCAGCATTGTAGACAATATTTTGTCCTTGTAATCCATGTTTCCATTGCATGGAGGGTTAGGGTTAGGACTAACCCTAACCCTTTAAGGAGTCCCCCTCCTTAAAGGGTAAATTATAATAAGTATGTTGAGGAACAACATACAAGCATCAACAGAGCATCAAATAGGGAAGGAAGTAAGAGTTAACAAAAAATGCAATCAATACAAGATAAATGTAGGGGATAGAAGAAGAAGAGCACAGGAAGTGCATTTTAGAGGTTAGGAGTTAGAGGTGTTATAAGAGGAAGTCTTCTCGTTTTCAAGAGCTTCTTGAAGTTAGAGAGGGACGCCCCCGCTCTGATGGCGCAAATTTAATAATGCATTGCATTTAAACAGCACTTTTCATACACAAAAAGCAATAACAGTAGCTTTATACATACATACATACATACATAATTTCCGTGGAGGCGATGTGTTGCAAGTCGGGTAGCCTATTAATTTTAGTGAATGTAAAAATATCACCACAAAGTATGTAGGCCAACTTGCTCTGGCCTTTGCTCTGCATGAAGAGAAGGCTGAAACATGAGTGCACAGACTGTCCGTATGCGGGTTCATGACATTTCACGAGCGAGGGCGCAGTGTTTGTCCCGCCCCTCCTGCACTGTGATTGGACAGCTGAGTAAAAAGTGACAGTGACGAGCGCAGCGTTTTTCCCAAAGTTGAACATTTTTCAACTCTCGGCAACCGGAAAAAAACGCTCAGCACTCAGCGCCTCGTCACGCTCCTGCCATTTATACCAGCTTGGAAAAACGCGGCGCTTTCATTGGAATGAGTTGACGCTGGCGTCAGAAAAAACGCTTTGGTGGACACGGGCCCTGACAACACAACTGGCCCCAGCCTGGCCAACTTAATAAAATTGGTCTAGAACCGCCACTGCAGGGCTCACATTGACCTCTAGGATGATGTTCGTCTCTTCACAGTGCTTGTACATGCCCAGAGTCACAGTTAAACAGGATCATCAGCATGGACACATTATCCAACCACATGGATGAAGAGGTTAAGGTCATAACACATTGGATGAGAGATCATAGTCATTCATATAATTCATCAACAGCTACATACTAGAAGAACGTAAGTGGATTAATGATGGCCGATTTTTTTCACATGGTACCACAATTCTTTCAGCTTTATTTAATTGTGGGAAATTTAAAGGTATCTTAAACACACTAAACACGTTAATCAGTTTGTGTTGCTCTGTAGCATCACATTTAGTTTTTAGATTGACAACCGCACATAACCAAATCTGGTTTCAATGATATCTGACGTTATTTTTTTTGCACAAATCTCAGTGTAGATTGCTCCTTACATAGAATGAGATGGACCTGGTCCACATGCAGCATTACTCCTGGGTTTGGAAGCAGTATATGTTGCAGGGCTTTCTCCAGGAAATGGCTGGCTCAAATAGTGGCATCAGCAGCTAGCAGTGGGACTTTGTGTGGCAGCCTGAGATGCCACAGACTTACTGGGGCACTTGCTGCTGTTTTTAGCAACAGCTGCCTCCACGGTAACTACCGCTGACCTGCCGCTGTTTGTGGCAACGACCATCACTGCAGAGGAGAGTTTTTGAAACACTCAGAAGCATAGTAAAACCAAAGCAGTACCAATGGAAAGTTAGTCTTTTGCAGTAAAATAAAGTTTATAAAATAAAAAGTGAATAAAAATAGACAGTGAAATCAACATTAAAAACATTGTCAAATTAAAACCATTAAGTGATTATATTTTTGAAAATGTGTAGAAACATACTTACTAACTTACTAAAGAAGAATCAAAATCAGAAACCTTTTTGCCAACAAGGTTTTACACATCCAAGGAATTTTCTTTTGTATCTTGGTACATAACAAAAACTGTAGTATTTAGAAAACAAGTACTGAAGGTCAAGAGAATATTAAAGGATATGTACTAACAGCAAAGTCTAGTTTGTGCAGGGATGTGCAGTGTGAGTTAGGTAAACTATGGACTATGATTTTTTTTATAATAAAGGTTAAAAGTCCGTTATGTTTAAACCCAGTGATTTAAATCCTCAAATGATGAATTGTCTTCGGATCGAAAGGGATTATATTAAAGACTTTCCAAAAATGCAGAAGCAACAAGTCTCTGGATTCAAGCTCTCTAAGAAACATGTTGAAAAAAAGGGTTTGCAAATAAAGAAGATTGGCATAGTGATGCATAGTGTAGAAAAGATGGTGGAACTTTGTTATATCTGAAAAATGTGTTTATCTTTGCCTCTTTGTACAAAGTCTCTTTCAACCACAAGGTGGCAGCATTTATCAAATTATGTCCACTGTCGTCCTGCAGCTCTATGTGTGTTACCTCTTGCTCTATAGAGAAGGTGATTGGCTGTCTCCTTCCATCTCTTCAGGACCTGTATGCCTCCGGGACTCTGAGGCGTGCAGGAAAGATTGCATCTGACCCCTCCCATCCCGGACACAAACTGTTTCAGTCTGCCTCCTGTGGCAGGAGGCTGCGGTTCATCAGGACCAAAACCTGAAACAAACAACTGTTATATACTAAACAAGATATTTGAAAGCTTGAACATTGCCTTTGTCTCTTTTGTCCCGGATTGAATGTGCCCCTCTGACAAAACAACTGGCCCCAGCCTGGCCCCCTCAATAAAATTGGTCTACAACGGCCACTGGTCTCTAAGAAACATGTTTTAGCAGCATATTAGGATAGATAAACATTTTAAGCCTGAAGCTACACTTCCTTAAACCAATTTCTTATAGATGTATCGTAAAAGAATATAAAATGAAAAAAAAACAACCACACATAAATTACATTTTTATTTTAAATATTCAATTTTCAATATTCAATTTGGGCTGTCAGGTTACTTTTTAACCTGACAGCCCAAATTTGAATTGTTTAGAGTATTTCATATTATATTAAGCATATATTATAAATATATTATATAAATATGCAAATGTGTGCACCTAAAACAGAGCGGAAATGGTTAGATGGAGATTGTTTATGAACCTGACATGATTAAAATAAAATAAAACTGATCCTGCACTGGGAATATTTGCATGTTGCAGCAGTTTCAGAAACAGTGAATAAATGAAACATAATTTAGAAAGATAAGACAAAAATGAAAATAAACAATAAAATTAGAATAATTAAGATAAAAATTAAAAAGCTATTTACAGAATAGGCCTATACAAATTTCACATTTTTAAATAAATTTAAATTTGTTTTAGTAAGAACAGTATAAGTGATCTGCATTTTGAGTGCTTTTTAATGACACCTACTACACTGACCTCCTTAGGAGACAGGCCAAAATAAATATCAGCCGCTCTCGTAATATAAGTGTTGGAGCTATATTCTTATTTTTGTTTATTTTGGGTTTGAATTAATTTATAGCCTAATTTATTTCTTTTCTTTTCTTGTTAAAGTTAATTTGGTTTATTTTGTATTTATGCTTTACTTGTATTGTCGTTTGTTGGTCACATGGTGTTATGTTCATTTGCATAAGTAGGTCAAGGTGAGAGGTGCCGCAGGCACGAGGGCATATGGTTTTTT
>NC_060155.1:23292836-23296887 GCF_021292245.1 Micropterus dolomieu
ATCTTTCCCAGGTTTTACTATTGGTACTATGATTGATTGTTTCCATGCTATTGGTATTTTGCCTGTTTCCCAAATCTGGTTAAATAATCTTAAAACTACAGTAAGTGCACTATCTTCCAAGTGAGCTAACATGCTATAACAGATGTTGTCCTTCCCTGGAGATGATTGTCTTGTCTTTGAGATAGCCCTCCTTAACTCAAATAAGCTAAATGGTACATCTAAATCATCAGTTGTTGTGCTCTTCTGTATATTGACACCTGGGTTCATGGCAAGAGTGTTATCTCTGCACTTTCTGGCTTCGACTAATAAATTATCTGAACTGTGTACTTTAATGTTTCTGCCAACATTTCTACCTTCTTCACATTACTGATTGCTGTTTTATTGCCACTTATTAAGACTGATTCCACTCATTTTTCTAGCCATTCCCCATATATCAGCCAGTGATGTCTCTCTTCCAGTCTTATTGCAGTAATCCCTCCAGTATGCACGTTTTGTTGCTCTTATAGTCTTCTGGACTATGGCCTGTGATCTTTTGTAATTAATTAATGTCTCTAGTGAATGATGTTTTTTAACTGCCTAAATGCCTTGTTTCTTCTTTTAATAGCTTTGCTACAATTTACATCCCACCATGGTACGTTCTTTTTCACTCTGCTCCCTGTACTTCTTGGTATCGTTTCCTCTGCTGCATTTATAATGAATCCCACCAACTTTTTATTACATTGGTCCCCATCTGATAAATCTTCTCTGATTAAACTCTCACACTTATTTTTACATAATTTTTGAAATGTGTCCCAATCTGCTCCATCTAGTTTCCACCTTTTTATTCTTGAGTTTTCCTCATGATGTATCTCTACTCCGATCTTAACTGTTATAGGGTAGTGATCACTACCTCCTGATGACATGCATGACAATTGCACTTTCTGTATTTTGAACACTGTTATATCGGGTGCCACTTCCATCATTCATGCAAACTAATCCCTTATCCACAATTAATTCCTCTATGATTAATCCATTAGTATCTGTCTTTTTACTTCCCCACAGTGAACTATGTGCATTAAAATCACCGCACCAGACCACTTTATCCCGTGTTTGCCCACCCACAGTATTCAATGTGTCTATATTTAATCTATTGCAAGGGTTATAATAATTAATTATTGTTAGTTCATCTCTTCCTGTCCAGCTTTTGACTACTATTGCTTCATGCTCTTTTCCTACACTCATCAAACTAAACCTTGTCCCATTTAGCACAAACGTTGCTACCCCACCACCTTTTCCATTCACCCTATCATTCCTAATTGCTGTGTAACCCTGAATTACAAAGTCCCATTGTGGTTTTAGCCATGTTTCCTGTATGCATATAATATTGGGTTTATCTTGGAGGTTTGAGATAAAATGCTTAAATTCCTGTCCATTAGCAATTAGACTTCTTGCATTCCATTGCAGTATAGTTAGGATCATGAAGATCCACCACCCCATGACAGTGCTTGTGAGCTTGTTGTTCCTCCACTTAATTGTTCCTCAACCTCCTCCCACACTAACCCCTTGATTCCCAAGTACTTTTCTGCTGCTTTAACTATTATTTTGATTTTTTCTGTTTTCTTCTCTGTTTGCGCAGAGCAATTTACCACTTCAACCATAAACAAAACAAACTCATTTTTCCCCACCATCATAGTGTCTTCCTTGATTTTGTCACATCCCTCACATGTTCTTGACTTTTTACATTCTGCACTAGCTTGTTTATTGTTTGGTCTGTCTGGTTGCCAACCTACTCTCTTGGTTGCTTCAGCGTATGTTATCCCTTCTGATGTTTTAATTCTCTGTATTTCTACAGCTCTCTTACTAGCCTCACATCCCCTGTAGGCCGAGCTGTGTTCTCCTCCACAGTTACAGCATTTTAGCTTAGCTCCATTTACGCATTTCCCGTACTCATGTTCACCACCGCATCTTCCACACCTTTGTTTGCCCTTACATACAGCTGCTACATGTCCATATTTTTGACACTTAAAGCACCTCAGAGGTGGGGGAACATAATGTTTGACATCGTAGCACATATAACCTATATATACCTTAGATGGTAGACTTTGCTCATCAAAAACAATCATAACAGACAAGCTGTCACATGTTTGACCATTACGTGTTGTTTTCAAGCGTTTTGCCTCGGCTACCCGTGCTCCTTCCACATTTTCCTTGACTTGTTCTACTGACATGTTTGAGGGTATTCCCGAAATGACTCCTCGAACCGAACAGCCTTCCCTTGCTGATCAGTGTCCCATCAGAAAAAAAACCATCAGTGCTCCATTTCTCATTACTCGTGCACTTTTCACATTGCCAACCAACTTGTTTATAGCTTTTGTTAAATGAACCGGGTTCCACTCGCCGAATGAGGCTCCCTCTTGAGGCATTTTAATCATTACTTTGTACTCTTCATTTCTACCTTCTGCTATTATTATTATTATTATATTATTATCGGTTTCCTCTGAGTGAGAACTCTCATTTTGCTTACTCTTTTTCCCCCGTTTTCGTTTGCTATTTCCCTTTTGCGCAATTTTCCATTTTCCATTTCTGCCGCCGCCTGTTTCCATTCCTAATTCACTTCCTGATCCGTGACTTCCCTCTGCCATCTTCTGTCCATTCACAGTTCGGTCTACCAACCGACCAACCCTTGCTGTCCTCCGCTACCAGGACCCTGACCCCCCCTAGCCGCTTGGCAAGCTTTATGACGCGTTTTCATTGTGATGTCACAAGTAAAGGAAGTGAAGGGCTGAACTACAAACGAACTGTTTTCAAGCAGTTCAGAGCAGTGCTTTCTGTGGGAGATGGGAACTCCCTTTGGGCTGGACTTTGGGCTTTTTCACTTTGCAAACCTGTTACATGCACGAAAAAGAGATTCAACTCAATAAAGGAGAGGGGAAAAGCCAAAAAGCATAACACCACCTCTTTAAAAGACTACAGGCCTTGTAAGAGTGCAAAACATGAAACAGTCAGTCAAACACTAATAAAATCCAGCCCTTTTCCATCCAAAAACACCTTACATGTCAAAATAATAAGATGCAGTAATTAATTTGTTGGTCAATTGGGGGCGGCAGAAACGAGGAGTCTCAATATTACATATTATCACTTTTTAGTTGTGATATAGTTAGTTAGTGATATGGCTAAGAGGTTAGCAAACTATTTTTACTTACAAATCTTACAGAACTACATCAGCATTCATTAGCATTCAAGTCTAGTATTTATTCTCCTTGTATCTCTGTTTTGCTCTTACAGACTCCTGAGGTAAATACCTCTTTAAATGGTTGCACATTCTCTCTCTCTCACACACACTCACTCACTCACTCACTCACTCACTCACTCACTCACTCACTCACTCACTCACTCACTCACCCTTTTACTTCTAAACCTAATTTTACCCAAACATGGTTTGTTCCCAGTGATGGTGGTATAGTGGTGAGCATAGCTGCTTTCCAAGCAGTTGACCTGGGTTCAATTCCTGGCCATTGCAGGTTGTTACTTCCTTTTTGGGGTGGCATTAGCTCAGTCTGTTAGGACTTGCCTTGGAAACTGGTTTGTTGCCAGATCAAGTCCAGCTTGACCTATGCCGAAGGTGCTACTTGAGCAAGGCCCTGAACCCCAAGCTGCGCCGTACAATGGCAGCCCACTGCTCCTAAATAGGATGGGTTAAATGCAGAGAACTAATGTCCCCTTCCCCCTTCCTTTTAGAGCGGCAGTAGCTCAGTCCATAGGGATTAGGCTGGGAACCGGAGAGTTGCTCGGACCAGAGTTGCGGTAGCTGGGGAGGTGCTAGTTTACCTCCTCTGCACTGCCCCCAACTGCTCGGGGCGCCGCACTGAGTGGCAGCCCCCTCACTCTGTGTTGCTATGGGTCCAGTTTGTGCGTGTGTGTCTTTCGGACTTGTGTGTAAAAATAATAGTAAAAACATTGTGTTTCCCCTCGCGGGATTAAATAAAGTATATCTTATTCTGCTAAGTATTTAGTTTTGAGTCTGTCTCTCGCTAGCCAAAATGTTGGCTCTGTTGGCAAACATGGGATCCAG
>NC_060155.1:23296987-23308218 GCF_021292245.1 Micropterus dolomieu
AGGTGGTATTATGCTTTTTGGCTTTTCCCCTCTCCTTTATTGAGTTATATCTCTTTTTTGTGCATGTAACAGGTTTGCAAAGTGAAAAAGCCCAAAGTTCAGCCCAAAGGGAGTTCCCATCTCCCACAGAAAGCTCTGCTCTGAACTGCTTGAAAACAGCTGGTTTGTAGTCCAGCCGTTTCCCTTCCTTCACTTTGACTTCACAATGAAAACGCGTCATAAAGCTTGCCAAGCGGCTAGCGGGGGTCAGGCACGCCCTCAAACCAAGCTAGTCAGATTTCATTAAACAAGTAATTAAAACGTAAAGTTATCAAAGCGTATGTGTGTTTGTGTTAAAAAAAGAAAAAATATATTAAAAATTTAAATAAAATAAATAAATAAAACAGTAACCGTGTGTGTGTGTTAAAAAAATTTAAATATATAAAAAAATAATATAAAATAAATAAATGAAACAGTAATGTGTGTGTGTATATTAATAGACAAAAATTTTAAATAATTATTAATTGATTAAACAACAATAATAATAAATAAAAAAATGTATATATCAGTATCAGATATATAAAAAAAAAATTACTAAAATATCAAACGATCAAACTAATAATAATTAGAAATTTGTACAATTATTTATCAGGCTGAGACATATTTTTCAGCAATTATTTCACATTTGGGCATTTCTCCCAGTAAATAGGGGAGTTTCTGTGTGTCTGATATGAATTCGAATTTGGGGTATATTTGGGAAATGTTTGCTAAGTGTTTTTGTCTTAGTGAGGTTAGAAAGTGCAGCTCTGTCTCTACCTGTCCCCTGTCACACTGAGAGTCTCTCCTCTTGTGGTAGCCAGCTCTGTCTGTGGCGACCCTTTTCTATGGCCAGGCTGTGTTCACTCAGTCTATATGTTGTCAACATTTTTCTTAGTTTAGGACATTTTATTGTATTCAGGTAATTTGCCAGTGTGAATTCTCTTTTAGGGTCAGATAACATTGTAATTTACTTTGTGTTTTGGTTGTTTCTTTCCAGTATTCAATATATTTTTCTTTCTGCTTGTTGATAATTTGGTTTGGTCTGCTTGAGTTGGTGTTGCTGTCCTGAGGCTTTTGGGGACTTGTTACTGCAGAGAGCCTCAGGACAAGCTGGCTGAAGGGACTCTTCTCTGGTTTCAACTCCTGGTATGTTAGGGCTTTGTGATGGTATGTCTGGGGGTTAACGGATTTTAAGTGACTTGTAAGTTATTTGGTGTTTTTTATCTGCACCTGCAGGATGCTCTTACAGAACTCGGTATGGAAAGATTCTATGATTGTTTTGTCCCATTTGTCAAATTCATTATTAAGTTTTGGCCCCCAGATTTCGCTACCATATAGAATTATTGGTTCTAGTACAAGTTGGAATATTTTAAGCCAGATTTCAATTGGAATATATATTTTAATGTTTCTTTTTATTGCATAGAAAGCTCTCCTTGCTTTTTCACTCAGGTCTTTCACAGCCATGTTGAAGTTCCCTGTGTATGTAATGTTGAGGCCAAGGTAAGTGTAGTTTTTTGTGTGTTGTAATTTAGTGGTGTCTAAATAGAAATTGTGTGTAATCTGATTTCTGTATTGTTTCTGAAAGATCATTATCTTAGTCTTTGCTGTGTTTACTGTCAGGGCCCAGGTCTGACATAATCTCTGCAGGAGGTTAAGGTGCTACTGCAAACCTTCTTTAGTAGGTGAAAGCAACACTAAGTCATCTGCATACAGCAGACCTCTGATCTCTGTGTCGTTCAGGAGGAGGCCGGGTGCCGTGGAACACTCTAATTGGTTTGCTAATTAATTGATATATAGATTGAAGAGAATTGGACTGAGATTGCAACCCTGCCTCACTCCCCGGCCCTGGGAGAAGAATGCTGATTGTTTGTTTCTATAGAAATGGCCCTCGTGCCAGATTTCCAGGCTTTTTGGAAGTCAACAAAACAGGCATATACCTTTCTTTTCTTAATGTTTAATTCTTGATCAATTAGAGTCTGGAGGGTAAATATATGGTCCGTTGTGCAGCAATTTGGCAAAAAACCAATTTGGCATTTTTGCAGAATATTGTGGTCATCAAGAAAGTTGACATGTCATTTATTAATGATGTTGCAGGATATTTTTCCCAGGTTACTGGACTGGACTTGTTAATTCTTGTTCTGTTACAGGGTAATCTAGAGGGTTTTGGTTGTTTTTTATCGCCGCCTCTAGAGTTTTCCATTTCGTGAATATCTCGTACTGATCATCATTTTTTATAATATTAGTGTATAATTCACTAAAGTGATTAATCCAAGTATTTCCATCTTGGATCACCAATTCATCCTGCTGGGTTTTGTTTAGTTTGTTCCATTTCTCCCAGAACTGGTTGGACTCTAAGGATTCCTCAATTTCACAGAGCTGCTTCTTTCTGTGTTGTTTTTTCTTAGTTTTTAGGGTGTACTTGTATTGTTTCAGAGTGGCCTCATATTGACAGCGTATGTTGTGGTTATCTGGGTCCCTATGCTTTTCATTTGATAATTTCCTTAAAGTTTTCCTTAGGTTTTTGCATTCAGTGTCAAACCATTTGTTATTGTTCATTTGTTGAGGTTTTGGCCACAGCAGAATTTACACCAGAATTATTCTAGGGAAATGTTTCAGTTAGAAATAAATGAGTTAAATCATGTATGTTTTGATTTTCTGTATGAGTATGTGCTGTTAAACAGTTCACAGGCAGTAGGGACTCCAGACTTAGACTGAGCCCTTTTCAGATAGATAGTGATTTTGCTGTGGTCTGAGAGGGGTGTGAGGGGGCTGACTGTGACAGCTCTGAGAGACATTGGATCTAGATCTGTAATAAAATAATCTACCGTACTACTGCCAAGAGCTGAGCTGAAAGTGTAGCGACCCAGAGAGTCCCCTCGTAGCCTGCCGTTGACTATGTACAGACCCAGCGTATGGCAGAGCTGTAAAAGCTGCATACCGCTTGTATTAGTAAGCTTGTCAAAGCTCTTTCTAGCAGGACATTCAGGGAAGGGGCAGCAGGTGCTTCCAGGTAAGTGTTTGTCTCCCTGGGTGTTCATAGTGTCAGTCTTGGTTCTGCCGTTGGGATGGGGGGGGGGGTATAGGACCTCCAGGCTGGGGGGCTCTCTGGCTGGGTATCAGGGGCCAGTGTTGTGTTGACTGTGGGTTGTGATGTTGGTGATGCGGTGGGTTTGGTGGCCTGGCCGACCTCTCTGACGGCCGGGGGTGGATGTATGGTGGAGGTCTGGATGGTCTGGATGGTCTTGAAGGTCTAGGAGGTCCTGGAGGTCTGCGTTGTGTGGTTACCCCTTGGAGTGGTTGTAGGGTTACCATACAGGCAGTCCAGGGGGAGGGTCGGGTGGTGGGCCAAGAACACGTTGGGTATGAGGGCACAATCTCTGGATAGTCTGGTATTCGCTCTGTGAATAGTGTGGGGGTGGAAGTCTCTCCTGTGCAGCAGCGTGGATATGACTATCTTGCTGGTAGGGAAATTGGTGGAGGCTTGCTCAATGACACCAGATGTTCTCCATTTTGTGCCTTGGGAATAAGGTCTTTTCATCCAGGAACCAGGAATGAGGAGGATAATGTCAGCCCTTCTGCCTGTGTGTGTTTGTTCAGATTTCAGCTGTCGGGTCTGAATGTGGAGCTGTGGTGGTGGTTTCAGGTCTGGAGCTCCTAGCTGGAGGCTGGCTAGAGTCCGGGCCTTGGACAGGTGCAGTGTTGTGACTGGTGTCTTGGCTTGGGATGTTTGTATGGAGGCAGCTGGTTGGTACAGGGGCGGGATTAGAGTCTGAACCAGGCTGCATCAGAGGTGGGAGTCCTCGAGGAAAGGGCTGAGTTGTCCTTCAGCAGGTGTAGTGGGAGTTTGGCTTGATGTGGACAGGACAGCACTCCTCTACCTGGTAAATAGTATAGATTTGTGTAGTAGGTTAACAATGAATAATAATAATAAAAAGTTTAATGTTAATAATACTAATATATTTATAGGTTACACTTTATTTGGCTTATGTCTGCCAACAAATTGTTTATAGTAGGCCTATTTGGAACATTTCAACAAGCTTACCACTAGTATATATATTATTATTATAATATTAATTTCAGTTACAGCAGTTTCATTATGGTAGCCTACGTTGTTCTCATTCATTCCTTGTGCAAGAAAAATGCTCTAGCGTACATGGTGGTGAGTCTCTAATTTGTTAATGTTAAGTGTTGTCTTATCAATAATCATAACCATTCATGCAGAATGAGTTCAACATTTAAAAAGCTTGCTGTAGCATTACATCAACATTTTTTAATGTCCATCCCTATCCAGGCTGTGATTGATCATGAAAAGAGATATTGACAAGCAGGTTTATGCACACGCTTTGATAAAAAAAAGCACCCGATCTTCTCCCTTCTCTGTCTCAGCTGGTGGAGGGCAGACAAGAAAACCGGGAACTTGTGAGCAGTGCCAGTACGCAAGAAAAAGTCTGCCAAGAGTAAAATGTAATTGGTCAAAACAATGCAAAAAGGCACACAATAATTGCGACTCTGGAGCAAAAACCGGATACCTGGACATTTTGGGCTATTTAGAAATCTCGGCCGGACGCATATTTAGATTGAGAGTAGTTTTTATTTTCTCATCTAACTACAGGCAAGAAAGCAAACAAGTGTATTTCTCGAAATGAGAAACTATATCTTTAACTTCCAACAAATTTCCTAGAAATCTTCCAAAGTTTGCTGTAATGCTTCTGCTACATGTAGAATTTCTGGAAAAAGTACATATGTTTGTTACTGCAATTGTAAGGGAAATGGATGTACTTAGTGTTTAGTTGGTACAAATGGTATGTTTAAAGTTTGATTAGCACATACCTTTAATTCACATATACAGAGTCATTTAAAAAAAAGTATACATGTACTTCTTTGTTATTTTTGCTATATTATTTTTAATAAATTTGCAAAGATTTCAAACTCCTTTCACGTTGTCATTATGGGGTATTGTTTGTAGAATTTAGAGGAAAATAATGAATTTCATCCATTTTGGAATAAGGCTGTAACATAACAAAATAAGGAAAAAGTGAAGCGCTGTGAAAACTTTCCGGATGCACAGTGCAAAATGAGCCCAATTCAGAACAAAAAAATCACCATTTATTGATAGCTTAATGACAAGTCAACTTTAAATACTTAATGATAAATTAAGTGGCGTAAGAAAACAAAAGCAAAAGGTAAGAAATCATTGTGTTTACACAACTATAATTTCTACTGCTGCTTTTGATCTGTTCATATGTTGTTAAGTAATGACTTCTGTGTGGATTGAAGATGTCTACAGCTTGGTTGAATTTGAAGAACTGGCTGTGTAGGTCCTTTTTCTGAAACACAAAGGGCAGATTAGAGACATCAGGGAGCAAATTGTGAAATGTAAGAGATATCAACTTGTTTAATGACATACAGTATATAGTGATGGAACATATTTGCCATAAGTACCTGTTGTTCTCAGCCTCATTGTCAAACTCAGGAAGGTCTTTTCTCCTGGTCTCAGGAAGCAGGAAGCTGAGAGCTCCACTGAGCAGTGTAAGGCTGCTGAAGACTATGATGGGTATGACCCGGTGGTACATGGCCAACATGTTGAGCAGTGGAGCCAGTAATCCACCTGTTCTTGCTGCAATGGCTCCTAAAGCTGTGGCCGTTTGTCTGAAAGGGGTAAAGTGAAAAGTGACATTTCCACTTTTGGGCAAAAAACTAATTTTGCAAGAACCACTTGCTTCAAACATACAGTGGTGGAGCCTATCACTCTTTGACAAAATATACTCAATATAATTTTAAATCTATTTCTGTGACTGTCTTAACCATTCAGTAGCCTACTTATTGCCCCCTGTGTCAAGACATTCATTGGACACCCAAGTAGGTTAATAATGCTTTGGCAATATTGTTGTTACACATTCATGCCAATAAAGCTAATTTGAATTGAATTGCATTAATACAAATCATTTAATACATCTTAAATGGTCATTCTCCATGGTCTGAAAGTTTGCACATAAAACCTCTGAAAACCTACCTAACAGATGTTGGGAACAACTCCTGAACAAAAACATTACATATAGAAACAGCCCACAACAGGAAAAAACGCGATAAGACGGCCAAAGATGTTACAGCAATGGAATATTCTGAAAAAACAAAACATACACAAGCAAAACTTGACAATCAGACAAAAAACTGAAATTCAAGAGTCATTTTGCTAAAATTTGCCAAGAGGGGTTACCTTGAGGAACAGCTAGGATAAGTATGCAGAGTCCTGCAGTGATAATGGTTGATCCAAGCAATTTTTTTCTTCCTATAACCTCCAAAAGCCACATACAAAGTATATGAGCTGGTATTTCAATGGCACCAAACAAAAGCTGTGTCAGAAAGATGTTCAAGCCAAGGTTTCCCACATTGAAGTAAATGCAGAAAATGGAAAGGTTCACTGAAAACCTAAGTTAAAAGACAGAAGGAAACAAATTAGTCATACAGAGGATGAGACCTTAGAAGTTCTACATTATTATGCATTCAGCATCTCCACAACAGCTTTTAAACATTTCCACCGTTGTTCTTAATTGGGTAATGGGATTGTGCCATTTGGTCAACAATTCTGCAGCATCAAAAACCTCACAAATAACATCTTTGGCATTTTCTATATTTCTGTATACCTGAGTGCCAACACATACACAAACACATTCACACTTACATTCAGTCAACCTGAATGTATGCGATTGGTCTGTGGATGGCATGCCGGCTGTGGCTTTTCTGCAGACATGTTCAGGTTCTGTAACTTAAACGTTCCCAGCTCAGAGGCAGATAAACACCGGCTCTGTACCTTTCATACAGCGCAGCCGGCATATTGGCTCAATACTCCCATGAAAAAAAGGCAGTGTGAAAGCGACTATAGACAGACAGGGAGGCAGCTTCACACAAATTGCTGGAAACTCCGTTAAATTCCCACTGCACCATTACAGTAATATTTTTTTCAGCTTGAGGTTGAACTAATCCATGCTGTTTACATGATAATGTAACATTTACTGCATTTAGCTGACATGATACATCAGTGTTAGCTCTCCTGCCTGCTTTTTAGTAACTAACAGTACAATTTGTGTCTCTTCCACCGGAGGTTCAGCAATGTCAACACAGCTACATGTATTGGATGATAACGAAACGGTTAGTGAGCTAGACAGAATATTATAATGAGATTGTTGCCACACTTTACAACAGTTGGACAGTACATAACGTTACTGTAGTGAATGGCTCTTTTTCTGTGTTGTTTTCCTGCGCCGTTTTGATGCAGCAATGTATATTACGTGGGTCACGTTATGTTGAAGATTTGTATTTAGTCATGATGTGTGAATATTTTATATGCCTAGCTTGATTAGGATAATGTTTAACATGTTTGTTAGAATAATGTTTGATACACTGAGCCTGTAGGGTGCAGTCTTCTTACTCAGCCTTGTTGCTCTCAGGCTGCAGTCTTTACATTTTTGTAAGAACACAGAGACTTCACAAGAACACACACACTACACATTTTGCACCACTTACCACTAGTATAATATTAATTCCAGTTCAAGCAGTATCACTATGGTACATTGTTCTCATTTATTAAATCTTTGTGCAAGAAGAATTGTCTATTTGTCTCTAATTTGCTGATGCTAAGTGCTAACTAGTCAATAATCATCACCATTCATGCAGAACTGTTTCAAGTTTACTGTAGCACTATGTCAACCTTTTTTAATGTCCCGCCCCATCCAAGCTGTGAATGGTCGGTACAGAAGTGACAGTGATGAGCAACTTTTTTGATTTAAAAAAAAGCACCCGATCTTCTCGCTACCGTCTCCGCTGGTGGAGAGGGCAGACGAGAGACAAGTACCGGTACACAAGAAAAAGCCCTGGTATGCCAAAAAGTAAAATGTGGAAATGCTGGTACTTTATACCGGTGAGTACATTTACATTTAGCTGACGCTTTTTATCTGTTTCTGGGTTTTGGTTCTTGATTCTGAGGTTTAGGTTTTGTATCAACTTTTTAGTTCTGTCATCTGTTGAGTTTAGTTCACTGTGTGTTTACTTATTTATCAGTTCGGTATCTGTTATTTATTCTGGGTTATTATTTATCTGGTTATTATCTGTCATTAAGGTCTGTTGGTTTCTGGTGTTCAGTCCTGCCTTGTGTTCAGTCTGCCCAGCGTTAGTTTATTTACTGTTGCCTGTCTTGATCTGTGCTTGCCTTATTTCCTGTCTTATTCTGTAATTGTCTGGTGTTCTGTCTAATCCTAGTCCTGACTTGCCCCATTATGTTGTTTTCTACTCCCTGCCTCTGTGTTCTAGTTCTGTTCTTAGGTTTTGTCTGTTATGATCCCTGTGTTATAGTTGGTCAGTGTTTGTCTGTTTACATGGGTTTCTGTTATTGTCCAGGGTTAGATTCTTGTCTGGTATTTTGTAACATGAGTTCTGTCTTTTCCCCCACAATTCTGCCTGCCTGCCTGCCAGTCTCTCTGTTTTCCCCTGCTGTCTCTCTGCCTGCCTGCCTCGTTAGCCTTGATCCCTGTCACCTGTGTTGCTCCCGCCCTGCTCGTTAGTCCCTGGTGTATCTATGTTTGGTTTTTCTGTTCAGTCCCCGTCTGGTCGTTGTTGTATGTTCTTCCAGTTACTGCGCTACCCATTCTGCAGTTTGGATGTGTTTGGAGTGGCTAGGAAGGTGGTAGGTAGGCAGACTCCAACATCATATGTTTGCAGAGGTGATTATTTTATTGACAATGGTCAGCAGTACATGGACAATTCAATAAAAAAAAAAAAAACACTTAAGAAAAATAACACCTCAAACTTATAGCAACACTAACCAGAGGCACATGTTCACAGCAACACCACCTCACCTCTTTTTTCCCCCTGTTTATATAGGGTGGTCAATTCACACCCAACTGCTTCAGCCCATCCCATTCTGATGTTGTGTGATCTACTCCACAACATCTATATCTAGAAATCTCTTAATATTTGGAACTTCGTTATCAGTTCACTCCGCTCCCACTCTCGGCTCTCAGTGTCGTGCATCTGGGCTCTCTCCTGCTTTGCACACCCTCGATCCTGACACTCTCCCCATTCATTCAGATACGAGCCTAGTCTTGTTAGCCCGAAATAGCTGCCTGGAGGTGTTGCCAAGATGGCTGCCTAGTGGCATGACTTGCTTATAAGGTAACAACCCTAATGCACTGTGGTGGTCGAGAAGGCGGGACCTAAAGAGAAAGGTCAAAGCAATGCAAAACACCATAGACTCTATACAAAAATGGACGTAGTATCCGTGACATCACCCATTGGTTTCTGAAGAGCAGTTTTGAAGCCCGAATTGGGCAGAGCTGGCCGTCGCCATCTTGGCACTGCGTCACTCCTGGATAACCATAAATGGACAAAGAGGCAGGTCATGGGTGGAGCTGAGGTGACAAGTTGCTGAAACCACTCCTGCCTAGCTCGATATGAGCGAGTTAGCTCATGCTAAGGGGCTAATGCTATAGGTAGCTTCTATACCCCCGGTGCTGTACGGTGGAGGTTGGAACCTGTGACCATTTTGTTACCAGTTTATGATCGTTACAGCTCACAGTCGAGGTAAGACACCGGAAAATATTAAAATAACATATGTTATTGACATTATATTTAACAAGGTTTTAAATGCTTTTTAATATATAAATGTGTCAATGTTAGATTTTGTTGAGACCAACGTTAACAGTTAACTATGAATCAGTTATTAATTACGTTAACGTTTACTTACAGCTCAAATGAACAATGTGAAGCAAATCAATTAACCCTTCTACATAACATTAGTTATGAGTCGTTTCTTTGGACGTCACCTGATTGTTACTTGTAATAAACGTAATAAGCTAGCGGTAGAGTCCTTAGTTACATGATGGCAGCTGTATAACTTGTAAAACGTTAGCCATGGCTGTTATCACGTTAATTTATTCCCCACACCGCTATTTTGAGTAACGTTGCTGCTGTCGGCAGGGCTGTGTGGGATTACTGTCTGGAATAGGACATTTGAGAGAGAAAGGTACTTTTATTTGTCACAAGATTCTTGTTGAGGTTCTGATGCCTCCACATCTGCCACTCAAAGCTTAAACTTTGAGTCTGAAATAACGTTACTAGTCATGGCTACTGGACATTTGACAGCTGATAAAATCTTAAAAGGACAACACAAAAACATTTAAAGACTGTCTCCCTTGTTCCATTTTCTCCCACGTATGTGACATAATAGCGCTGTCAACATTAAAACACTGAGGCATCTTTTAGAAGAGCATCTCAAAAAATTTGAATACTGAGGAAAAGTTCATTGTGAGCACCAGAACCAGACTGAGAGATTACAGGATTCAGAAACCTTTGCAGGTGTTTTGAGTTGGAGTTCTTCTCCATCTGACATTTCTGTATAATTTGTAATACAGAAATTTATTTAGGCTATTCTAAAATGTTTATACATTTTGGAAATACTGGAGTTGTTATTTCCACAAGCTGTAAACTGTAATCAAGATGAAAACAAAGGGTTTGAAATGCTTCACTTTGTGTAATGAATCTAGAATATGACTAATCATTCATGCAGCACACCTGGACACACCACCGCTCACTGAACACATCTCTGCTTCACTGCCACAAACAACTGTCTCCACCTGCTCACATGTAAAGCCGTCTGCTCCCAGCGCTGTTCCAAAGACTTCTATTCCTGTCATCATCACGCATAGACCAGTAAACCGAAATGTGCACATCCCACACAGAAATAATAGTAATCTCTTAAGGATTAGGACAACTGCACCAACTCCAGCACCTAGAACAAACTCATTTAAAATGGCTCTCTTTAATGTGAGATCACTTTCAAGTAAGACTTTTATCTTAAATGATTTTATCTTGTCTGCAAATCTAGATTTTATGTTTTTAACTGAATCATGGTTGCAAGATGAATGACTATAGCCAGCGAGCTGAACTGTGTCCGCCTCAATATGATTGTTTTAGTCAACCGAGGCTCAGTGGTCGTGGTGGTGGGCTAGTGAGCGTGTATAGGGAAAATTTAAAATGTCATCAAGTACGCTGTGATGAATTTAACTCCTTTGAAGTTCTCACTCTTAAACTTGGAGGGCTGCAACCTATCATATTTGTTATAATTTATCGCCCCCCAAAACCGCCTGGAGGATTTTTATCAGAACTTCCTGAATTTTTATCTACTCTGGTTTTAAATTATGACAGAATTGTTCTTTGTG
>NC_060155.1:23308318-23310600 GCF_021292245.1 Micropterus dolomieu
CAATGGAATATTCTGAAAAAACAAAACATACACAAGCAAAACTTGACAATCAGACAAAAAACTGAAATTCAAGAGTCATTTTGCTAAAATTTGCCAAGGGTGGTTACCTTGAGGAACAGCTAGGATAAGCATGCAGAGTCCTGCAGTGATAATGGTTGATCCAAGCAATTTTTTTCTTCCTATAACCTCCAAAAGCCACATACAAAGTATATGAGCTGGTATTTCAATGGCACCAAACAAAAGCTGTGTCAGAAAGATGTTCAAGCCAAGGTTTCCCACATTGAAGTAAATGCAGAAAATGGAAAGGTTCACTGAAAACCTAAGTTAAAAGACAGAAGGAAACAAATTAGTCATACAGAGGATGAGACCTCAAAAGTTCTACATTATAAAGGATTCAGCATCTCCACAACAGCTTTTGAACATTTCCACCGTTGTTCTTGATTGGGTAATGGGATTGTGCCAAATTTTGGTCAACAATTCTGCAGCATCAAAAACCTCACAAATAACATCTTTGGCTATTAGAACTCAACCAATGTGTGGTTTAATCAACACATTTTCTTTATTTGTATATACCTGAATGCTAACACATACACAGACAAACACATTCACACTTACATTCAGTCAACCTGAATGATCTGTGGGCGGAAAAAGGAATATGTAAACATGTGATTAGCATGCAAAGACTTAACTTCTGTGAGGCAAAAGTGCTAACTACTGATCCATGTTGTTGTTCTGTTGTTCAGTGGTATGTTTAAGTTAAAACTCAATAACAGTTTTTTTAGTATGAAATTGCCTATTTGTGTTTCCATGTGCAGTGTTTCCATGCTGAGATGCAGTAGAGGGCTAGTATCACAAAGTGTTAATTTGGTAGTAACAAGACAATACCCAATTGATCTAACTCAGACTACTGAAGCTTCTACAGCTGTGACTCAATCCTTGAAAAATGTTGTTGTTTTATTCACTTAAAGCGATATTAATTTGTTATTTTTGGCCACTTGGGGGTGGAACTCCACAACAAGCTAAAAAACCTTTTGACACACAGATTTTAAATATTATTGTGTGGCACATCTAAGGTAGTGTGACCAATATTGGTATTGTACTAACTGAGTGAGGTATACAGCTTTCTGTAGAGCAGTGAGGTGGAACGGTCGTGGTCACGCTAGTTGCTACGGGGAATGGTGAGCGAGCGGCACCTCCGCTGTTTCCTCAGTAGCAGTCTGGAACAAAACGCAGATGCACATTGCTCCTGTTTCACTTTCATACAGGTCGCTAAAGTATAAATAACCCATAACTACTGAGTTTATAACACTTATAACATTATTTTTTGTTTTATGTTTGGAATGGGTACGATGATTTTAACGTAGGTAAATACAGGAAGTAAGTTTGCCCTGTCATGTTGGTGCTACGAATACCAGACGTTTAAAGTTTACGGTGGGAACATGTTGTGGCAGATCCAGCTCATGTACACTGAAGATATTTTAGATGTTTGTTTGATAAGATGTTTATAAGTAATATGCACTATGTTAAAACGTACCTCGCCAACTTCAATATTTCCGGTTGTTTCCAGTTCAATATATGATTAAAATATGTAGCATTTTCTAATCAATGCATTTCACTGGACTGAAATTATTACAGTTTGTCAATTCTGACACATTAAAGGGGCAGTATAGGCCATGTCCAAGTTATCCATCGTCAACTGCTTATCCTGCGTACAGGGTCACGGGGGGCTGGAGCCAATCCCTGCTGTCATTGGGCGCAAGGCAGGGTACACCCTCGCCAGTCCATCGCTGGGCCACACGTAGACAAACAACCACTTACACTCACGCCTAAGGACAGAGTCACTAATTAACCTAGTCTGCATATCTTTGGATGGTGGGAGGAAACCCGGAGAGAACCCACGCAGACATGGGGAGAACATGCAAACTCCACACAGAAAGGCCGGGGTTTGAACCCACGACCTTCTTGCTGTGTGAGGCGACAGTGCTAACCACTGCACCACTGTGCCGCCCTGTCCAAGTTATATTAGACGTAAACGTAAGAGCAGTTACATACTGTAAGAAGAAAAGGTATTTAAATTACTAAAGATGTTTATTGGATGTGAAATGTGTTTATTGTTGTCAGGGCCCGGTTTCCTGTTATTCAGCACTCTGCAATCTGGAACAAAACGCAGACGCACCAAATCTCCTTTTCTCCTGTTTCAACTACTTTCATACAGGTTACATATCTGCTATTAAGGTACCTATCCCTTGGACCCGTAACAATTGCATACAACATGTTAGCTA
>NC_060155.1:23310620-23403391 GCF_021292245.1 Micropterus dolomieu
AAAAATCATACAATGTGATGTTCTGGATTTTTGTTTTAGATTCCGTCTCTCACAGTTGAAGTGTACCTATGATAAAAATTACAGACCTCTACATGCTTTGTAAGTAGGAAAACCTGCAAAATCAGCAGTGTATCAAATACTTGTTCTCCCCACTGTAACACTTCTAACTCAGTTCTGACTGCACACCTGTGATATCAGTTCAGCTAAATGAATTTACCACTGAACACAACTTTCAAAATATTTTAAATAATTTTACCGCATTATTTGAAGCTTTGGTCATGTTTAACATGAACATCTGACATTGTATCATAATAGATATGCCTGAAAATATGAAAAAGCATAATAGGTCCCCTTTAATGCAGGCTTTCAGTAGTTTAAACCCCAGCAGAGATATCTGTGAAACCACTGCACCACTGTGCCGCCCTGTCCAAGTTATCCATCCATCGTCAACCGCTTATCCTGCATACAGGGTCGCGGGGGGCCGGAGCCAATCCCAGCTGACATCGGGCGCAAGGCAGGGTACACCCTGTACAGGTCGCCAGTCCATCGCAGGGCCACACATAGACGAACAACCACTCACGCTCACACTCACACCTAAGGACAAATTTAGGGTCGCCAATTAACCTAGACTGCATGTCTTTGGACAGTGGGAGGAAGCCGGAGTACCCGGAGACACAGGGAGAACATGCAAACTCCACACAGAAAGGCCGGGGTTTGAACCCACGACCTTCTTGCTGTGTGAGGCGACAGTGCTAACCACTGCACCACTGTGCCGCCCTGTCCAAGTTATATTAGACGTAAACGTAAGAGCAGTTACATACTGTAAGAAGAAAAGGTATTTAAATTACTAAAGATGTTTATTGGATGTGAAATGTGTTTATTGTTGTCAGGGCCCGGTTTCCTGTTATTCAGCACTCTGCAATCTGGAACAAAACGCAGACGCACCAAATCTTCTTTTCTCCTGTTTCAACTACTTTCATACAGGTTACATATCTGCTATTAAGGTACCTATCCCTTGGACCCGTAACAATTGCATACAACATGTTAGCTAACAATTTACTGTTTGCAACTTCTTTTTTTTTAACTTTCTGGCTGCCTGATGAATGTAAGTCAAATATTCACTCTTGTTCCTACTTGCTCTGCTTTGGTCTCCACAAACTCCTGAGAGAAACATCAGGCACTTCAGCTGCTAAATGCTCCATTATGTTCACCAGCTAGTTGCTAACTTTGTCTGCTATTTGCAGCTGGAAACCAGGGTGATGGTGAGTTTACAGAGACTTAAAACCAACACAATGAGCTAAAGGGTACTAAGTAGAGGTGAGGGGGACTTCAACTCACCATGCCAAAGTTATGATGAGGAAATATTTGGTCAGTACAGGTGATCTGAAAATAACTTTAATGCCTCCTTTGTTACTAACATCTTTCACAGCAATCTGTAACAGACATTAATGCAAATTAATTATATAAAAATCATACAATGTGATGTTCTGGATTTTTGTTTTAGATTCCGTCTCTCACAGTTGAAGTGTACCTATGATAAAAATTACAGACCTCTACATGCTTTGTAAGTAGGAAAACCTGCAAAATCAGCAGTGTATCAAATACTTGTTCTCCCCACTGTAACACTTCTAACTCAGTTCTGACTGCACACCTGTGATATCAGTTCAGCTAAATGAATTTACCACTGAACACAACTTTCAAAATATTTTAAATAATTTTACCGCATTATTTGAAGCTTTGGTCATGTTTAACATGAACATCTGACATTGTATCATAATAGATATGCCTGAAAATATGAAAAAGCATAATAGGTCCCCTTTAATGCAGGCTTTCAGTAGTTTAAACCCCAGCAGAGATATCTGTGAAATCACTAGCAGTTATTTTCTCAGACTTGGTAAATTTACTAAGTCAACTAGTGATGTCATTGTTGAATAATTTTCGAGCTTTCTGTTTCAAACTTTTCAAAAAGCTTGATAATGGAAAGAAAAGACATTGATAATGGTCTGTACTTTGTCCAGAAGAGAGGCTGGAACAGTGCGTTTGTTGATGGCTGCTGCCTTGGAAATTAGCTCTTTAGCCTCCTCAGTCCTTCCTCTGCTTAACAACCATCTGGCTGACTCTGGAATAAACCTGATTGAAAAAAGGAAAGTGACAGTTCAAAGAGCCTCATATACAAATAAAACAATAAAAGGCAATAAAGGGCTTATACACACCATATGTAGATAACAACCACACTAAGTGGAGCTGCCGTGATTAGTTGAGCCAGCCTCCAGTCTCTGATGAAGTAGATCAAACCAGCGAGGGTACACATTCCAACTGCACTACATAGCTGAACCACACATGCTCCCCATGATCGTTTGGACACCCCAATCCACTCAGTGGCTGCAACAAGAAAATATACAATTAATTAATAATAACAGTTTTCACTAGGATTTTATATTTTAACAAAACATGTCATAAGAATAATTTAAAAAATGTAACATTAACTAAACTATACAAAACAATTGTTGGTCAGAAGTTTTCAGTAATCATATATTTCTCTGTAACTTTTGCTTTTCTGTGGTTTACTTTAAATCATCAGTGTTAATATATCATTTATATCAATATGCTGTTATGCCAATTTGCTATTTGTAGTCTATCTATAGTCTCATGTAAGTTGATTTGAATAGCCTGAAATTTCTGAGGAAAATTTATGGCACGTGCTAAATAATTACACATGCTTCAAGAATATGTATAGCTGCTACTGAACTGAGCATGTAGTACGTACCTAGTACAATACAGTTGACCCGATATCCACCAGCTCCAACTCCCACCATGAACTGAGAAACTAAATATAAGTAGACACTGGGGCACAGCCCTGTTGTTATAATAAATATGAATATTATGACCACTGATATTTGAGATCCTCGTTTGCGACCAAACCTGCAGCAGACAGAGATGATCAACCCAAAATTAAAAGAGATAATGGCTCTATGAGGAAAGATAGATATAGCTATAACCATATGCTCCAATTAATAAACACCTAATTTCATCAACAATAGGTATTTAATATAGACACATGGAATATGAATGAACACTAGAAATGGGCAGCAGCTGTATGTGAACACAATGGCCTTAAAAACTTCAGCTACAACTAGGTCTGTATTGTGAGTTAATTAGATATAAAACATTTTATAACTAACATTACTAAAGACAATGTTTAAAATTGTAAAGACCTTTATAAGGTATACCCTTTTTTTGTGGAAACTAAATTCAGTGTTTTTGAGACCTGCAGATACACATGTTTTTAACAAATTTGCATTTGTGTAACTTGCATCTTCTAAGTAAAAATATTATATTTTTACTACATGAAATACACTTACGATTCAGCAAAGGGACCGAATATGAGAGAACCGACAAGAATTCCAGCCATGAGCACTGCTTGAACCACTTCCACCAATTTAGCCTTGTCACAAACCAGGTCATACTGTTAAGAAAGAAAGAGGCAAAAAAACAAAACAAATGAGTGATGAAGGAAGGATTTAATGAAGGTAATTTTTGTAGTTACTACACTCATTATCAAGGTTTGATGTTTTGTTTTTTAATTTCTATTTTATTTTGTTAAACTCTTACTCTTGTGTTTAGTTCACCTTCTGTCTTTGGGTCTTCCCACTCTGTGTTTTAGTTTATGTTTTTCCATGTCATTCATTATTCTGTGTTTCCAGTTTTACAGTCTTATTTTCATTCCCTCTCATGCCAGTAACTTTATTTCCTGCAATTGGTTGCTTCTCTGTGATTAGTTTCCCCTGTCCCTTGTTCATCATCTCCTCACTAGTGCTTACTCATGGTGGGAACTGTTGGGCCTCTGTTAATAATACTATAAAAAGTACAGTCTAGTCCTGCTCTACATGAAAAATGCAACAAAATACCTTTAGTTATGAATTGGCACTGTATAAATGCAATTGATTTGAATAGTGTATTGAGTTTGCCTGTTCCCCTCGCTCTTTGCCAGTTCGTTGATGTTTTTTAACTCATGTTGCAGCCTAATGCTTGATTCCCAGTGTTTTCTTTGATTATCTGTGTTTTCTGGACCTTGCCTGCTTGTTTTGGGGATTTATTCCTTGTTTGCTTTCGGACCTCGCCTGCACTTTGGTTTATGCGTCTTTCCTTCTCCGTTCTGGATTTGTTTGCTTGTGTTGGATCACCTGTTGTTTTTTAATATATCACTGCTTTTGGGTCCAAACCCTTGTCATCCAGCTGTTCCACTAGCAGCTGTATGTGTGATAATCATTACTTACGTCAGTAACTATGGTGGCCTCTTTCAGAACTGGTCTGTTTTTAGAGGCTCTAAAAGTCCTCCTCCTTTGAAAAATTACACTCAAAAGTCAAACTCCACTTAAAAATTAAGCACAGACTGTTCGTATATGCACTCATGGAGAATACCATTCTCTCTAGGCCCACACTCCTTAACCTTCTTCAGTCTTCACAAACAATCTAGACACAAACCATAGCCACTCTTCAGAAAACGGTTAAAGATGAAATAATTCCGATTTAGAGAACAGACAACACAGCAAACTTTTCAAGCTATCATGTCCATGCATTCAGTTCCGTCAACACCAGCTCCTTTCCGGTTGGCGCATTACACACGCCGTGACATCAGCGCCACAGTTAAAAGGACAGTTCACATATTACCTCCATCTCAAGATAGCAGAGAAGTCGGTACCAAAGCAAAACAGGATGTCAACCATCACCAGAATTCCAAGGCACCCACCTCTCATTGGGGTTGACTGCACCAGCAGTCTTCATCACACAGGACAACCACATCGAGTCGTCAGCACCTCGCCATCCAGCTCCCGTGGCTTCATGTACCCAGAACTGGGATGCCAGCACCATCAGCCAAGTCGGAATTTCCGAGTTCCCAGTTGGAACTTTCAACTGGAACGCCCCCTGAAGTCGGATTTCCGACTCGGGAAGTCGGGAGAACCACACTACCCCGACTTCGTGATCAAAGATGGCTGTCGGGGTTAGTGAAAGCTGCTAAATGAGCTAAGAGTCGTTTCGTACTAACTTTGAGCTAGCTAACAGTCGTTTTGAGCTAACTTTCAGCTAACAGTCGTTTTGAGCTAACTTTACGAACTTTGAGCTAACAGTCGTTTCGAGCTAACTTTGAGCTAACAGTCGTTTTTTAAGCTAAGTCGTTTCAAGTAAAGAGTCATTACCTAGCTAAGTTATCTAACCACGTCGTTCCAAGCAAACACTTGTTATCTAGCCAAGTAGTTATCTAGCTAAGTCACTTCAAGCAAACGGTCGCCATCTCGCTTAGTCACTTCAAGCTGTTGCCATCTCGCTGAGTCGCTTCAAGCAAAAGTCAGGTAACATTCCTTTTAAGCTAACTTCAAGTTAGCGATCGTCTTGAGCCAACAGTCATTTCCTAAGTAAGCTATTTTCCAGCTAAGTCATTCCAAGCAGTGGTCTTCTAGCTAATTTGGTTTGAGCTATAGTCATTTTCATGTAAACATTTGATTCCAATCGTTTCTGCGTCAGTCAGTTCATTACATTGAACCATCCAATTTTTGGAAACCGTTTCGGGTTAGCTTTAGTAGGGTCATTAGGCACTGGGATGCCAAAACCCCTTGCAGCCCACATCCATCAATCTCTGCAGGTCGCTCTAGTCTGGGATTCTGGCACCGGGATGCCAGGATCTCCGGCATCTCATCTTTACCAGTCCAGCAACTATAGCTGGAACCTAGCCCCCAGCTAATCCTCTTGCTCGTCATCCTAAAGCTTTCATCTCACGTTCTTCAGCTCATTAGTCTACTCAAACACATCGTAGACTACATGAGATCTTGTTCTTCTTATCACGCCTTTTCCTTACTAACCGCCTACTAAAAGATCCCTTGAACGGCACCTTTACCCAAAAGGGAGAACATCCACCCGGTTGAGAGAACTCACTCCTAGCCTCCTCTCGGGTTACAGGCCAGCTTCGAAGAACTCAGCCACTGTCACAACTAGCACAACATGACCTCCCTGTCATTTGATCTCGTCACTACGTCTTATTTCATCAACACACCCACAGTGGCCACAGTGGCTCTCCTCTTTGTTTGACCTTCGGCGTCCCGAAGACAATTCAGTCGTTCCTCAAACAACACTGCTTTCTACCAAAGAAATCTGAAGTTCAGTCACGACGCTTTCGAGTGTCTATTCAGCAGCTGCAAGCACCATACATCTTTCTGTTTGTTTATCAATAAATCATTTAATTCTATCTGTTGATTGTGGTGCTTGCTAGTAAATTGGTTGCTTCTAGCTGATTAGTTTCCACTGTCCCTCTTTATGTCCTCACTGGTGTATTTAGTTTGCCTGTTCCCCTCACTGTTTGTTCACAGTTCCTCAATGTCTTTTGACTCATGTTCCAGCCATTTTCCTAGTGCTTGTAACCCGTTTTGTTTGATTATCTGGGTTTCCAATTGGACCATGCCTGCTCTTTGTTTGCTTTAAGACCTTGCCTGGACTTTGGATTATATCATAATGCCTTTGCATTTTTTACTGCTTTCTCAGTTTTCGATCTCTACCTCATCACAAGCTTTTGCCACTGTTGTGGTTTAATAAATCGTTGTACTTGCTTTGCCTAAGATGCCTGTTGTAGGGTCCAAACCCTTGTTGTACTGTTGTTCCACTAGCAGCAGTATGTGTCATACTCATTACTTACATCAGTGACTATGGTGGCCTTATACAGCATGTTGCTGTACACCCATCCGTTCTGGCACCCTGTGGTCTCATTGAGTCCATACTTCCTGATGGCACCAATGTCCCAGTCAACAGGGACAAACATCTGACACCTGCTGAAGGTCCCATCCTCCTCCCGGGGCAGAGTTAGGTTCAGCTGCTCATCTCTAGTGATGTTAGTGTCCGCCTGAAGGATCCAGTCTGTGTTACAGTGTCGCTCTGGATCTGACTCGATAAAAAGAAAGCTTGCCAATAGAAAAGACTGACTGAAATTTGGAAAGCAAAGAGCAAACAGAGTGAGCTGCTGGAATAATCCAAATTCTCCAATGTTCCTGAGGATCTCTCCAAAATCAACCATGTTGATATCAGTTATCTTACTTTGTGTTGGTAAAAAAAGATTACACCTCAAACTTTAACAACATGTGTAAATGTTTAACCAAATTATATTATATTTTAGCTAACCATTTACTGATTAACAGTGTGTGACTAAAACAGCTCAGATGATCCGAGCATCAGTGATATCAGTGTGGTGAGGTGTCTGCGCAGACCCTAAAGGATACTAACAGACATTTCTGACCCCAGCCACGGCCAGTTCACCCTGCTGCAGTCTAGCAAGAAATGTAGAAATATCTGCTGTCTTACCAACAGACAGAGCAGCTTTTTCTCTCAAGCTGTGAGACTCCTTAATTCATCCTCAGAACTCTACTATTTAAAATGTTTTTGTCTCTATCTTATTTATCAGTTACTTATTATATTCGCCTATCTACTCTAGATGATGATTGTATATAACAGCTACAGCCATACAATTCCATGTTATGAAATGATGAATAAATCGACCTTGACCTTGACCTAGTGTATAGAACTGGTATTGTGCATTAAAACTTTATCATTGTCTGAAGGCTATGGTGAATTTGAAGGTTGTTTTTTGAATGTGTCTTTTTATTGTCACTTGGATTAAAGTCCAAACTGTTATCGTTGACTTCTTGCTAGCAAATGTATGCAATGTCCACTTTAAATGCCTATTCGTTTGAGGTGGAAATGTTTCTTTAAATGATACACATCCAAATGCTGATGTTTCAGTTAAATTGGAGTGTTGGATGAAGCATATCTGGAAAATAAAAGGAAGCATTAACCTTTTGGAAAGTTGTTGAATTCTTATAAGCCTAAAAAGTATATTCTTGACAACTGTTAATTTTCTATAGGGTTAAAAAAAAAGAAAAGATTTTGATTTTTGATTTTTTTGAGTTGCAATGTTTTTAACAGCCATAATATGATGAAAAGTTACCACATCTTGCTGTCTAACAACATTATCAATATACATTTTACTTATGCTTTGAATAGATTCTTTAGTTAAACCACATACCATTGGTTATACAATACAATAGTCGACTCAGTAGTGTAAGCATGTACAGTATCTCACAAAAGTGAGTAGACCCCTCACATATTTGTAAACATTTGATTATATCTTTTAGTGTGAAAACATGTAAAGTAGTGAGTGTACAGCTTGTATAACAGTGTAAATTTGCTGTGCCCTCAAAATAACACATCACACAGTCATTAATGTCTAAACCGCTGGCAACAAATATGAGTACACCTCTAAGTGAAAAATGAAAAATGTCCATATTGGGCCCTAAGTGTCAATATTTTGTGTGGCCACCATTATTTTCCAGCACTGCCTTAACCTTCTTAGACATGGAGTTCACCAGAGCTTCACAGGTTGCCACTGGAGTACTTTTCCACTCCTCCATGACAACATCACGGAGCTGGTGGATGTCAGAGACCTTGCGCTCCTCCACCTTTTGTTTGAGAATGCCCCACAGATGCTCAATAGGGATTAGGTCTGGAGACGTGCTTGGCCAGTCCATCAGCTTTACCCTCAGGTTCTTTAGCAAGGCAGTGGTCGTCTTGGAGGTGTGTTTGGAGACGTTATCCTGTTGGAGTACTGCCCTGCGGCCCAGTCTCTGGAGGGAGAGGATCATGCTCTGCTTCAGTATGTCACAGTACATGATGGAATTCATGGTTCTCTCAATGATCTGTAGCTCCCCAGTACCGGCAGCACTCGTGCAGGACTTGTGCGGGACTCCCTAAACTTGACATGAGCATTGCTGCAAAATATGTTCTTGCGCTTTTATTTTAGAGGCACAATCACTTAAGAGGAAGTGGTTATGTGATTAACTGTTGCTGTAATGACTGAGATTTATTTCAGCCGTTATCAATTTATGTCTTTCTTATTTTTCTGCTATCAAAGCAATGTGGCCCGTGGGCCACCTATTGCTGACCACTGGCTAAGGTCATCTTTATGTTGAGCAACCATTCTTTTTTCCAGATCCTCAGAGAGTTCTTTGTCATGAGGTGCCATGTTGAACTTCCAGTGACCAGTATGAGGGAGTTTGAGAGTGATAACATCAAATTTAACACACCTGCTCTCCATTCTCACCTGAGACCTTGTAACACTAACGATTCACATGAAACCGGGGAGGGAAAATAGCCAATTGGGCCCAACTTGGACATTTTCACTTAGAGGTGTACTCACTTTTGTTGCCAGCGGTTTAAACATTAATGGCTGTGTTATGTGTTATTTTGAGGGGACAGCAAATTTACACTGTTATACCAGCTGTACACTCACTACTTTACTTTGTAGCAAAGTGTCATTTCTTCAGTGTATTCACATGAAAAAATACAATCAAGTATTTACAAAAATATGAGGGGTGTACTCACTTTTGTGAGATACTGTGTGCACAGGATTGTAACTTCAGTGGGCATTTACCCCTGAAGTGACACCTGCTCAAACAACCTGTCATTTAGAGAATAGGCTTATTGAAAAAGGAGAGTGCTGTACCCATTGTTCTCTCCAGTAACATAGGGGCCCAGTCTGTCAGACTGAACATGCATTTCTTTTGTAGAATATTTTCAAAAAAGTTTGAAAGAAACCAGATTCTTCTGCAGAGATTAACCCCCACCACTGCCAAGAGGTTCTCTCATGCAGTAACAGTAACAGCGTGGACACAGTCCTATTTTTATTTTCACTGATTCTACCCCTTTACAACCCCCTAAATAGGGCCCCTGCCACACTTTGTTTTCAGGAGTTTTGCTTTCATACCTAACGTGTTTGGTTCCATTAAAATGAAAACTGGTGTGTTTGCCCGGTTAGTACGATTCGGTTGGGCTGATGTGAAAGCTGTGGATTCGAAGGCAAGGCAAAGGAACCTTTATTTGTATAGCACAATTTATACACCAGAGGGTTGTTTCACAAGGTAACAGCCAGGCTTGATTAATCCTAGGGCTTTATCTGTTCATTTAGCAGTTACTCAAATCTGAAACCCATGTGTTTTTTATTCCAAGTGTATTTCCTTATAACATCAATGGTCAGGCACCAATATCATTCATTATTTAAGTGGATGTGTTGCTTTTTGATATATTCTTTAACAATACAATGAACAAATGTTACTCTTCTATGAGTGTGTATTTCATTCGGCATTGGTAGCACATAATTTGAGGTTATTTGGTTTCGTAAATGGGAAAGCGTAAGGATTTGAACGACTTTGACAAGGGTCAAATTGTGATGCTACACGACTGGGTCAGAGCATCTCCAAAACTGCAGATCTTGTGCGGTGTTTCCAGTCTGCAGTGGTCAGTACCTACCAAAAGTGGTCCAAGGAAGGAAAAGCACTGAAAAGCAAGGCTCACTGATACACGTGGGAAGTAAGGGCTGGGTTCCGATCCAACATACTACTCCTACTGATACCAACCGCAGGATTTGATGATATCACATATGTGATTTTAGCATTATTTCTAAAGCTAAATTATTAATAAATCCATCTGCTGATCAGGAAGGAAGGAAACCCAGGACAGCGCAGGCACGTGCTTCAGTAAACTATATCCTTGCTTATTTAACGTAATGTTTGCAGTTTGTAGATGATGATACATCAAATTCATTACACCAGTTCATGGGTGCCCCATACCACTCAACTACTTTTGTAGTCAGGGGTCACCAAGTATTCTAGAGCAAAACTGCCAGAAAGTCAGACCCTCACACACACACAACAGCAGACCCACACAATGCTGAACCAGAACCAAAGATACTCACATAAAATACAGGCTGCATTTTCTTCTCTAATTCCTAATTCTTATCATTTCAAGTTTCAATTTACTCTTTTTTAGCACCAAAAAACTGTTGAATATCTCCTTTCCTTTTTCTGAGTTTGACTGTGAATGAAATGTAATCTGCATTTAATAAAGTAGTAATCATACATTTGAAAGAAAACAACTGGATTTTAACATTTTTTAACTCCTGAATTCCAGAGTGAAAACAAATGTCATGCTTATTGTAAAAATACTGAAAATGTATCTCTTCTAGGGCTGGACGATATCATGATAAAAAGTTTCATATCTTTCGATATCCATAATTATTATGATAAGTATCAAATAGTTTTTTTCTTTAATGTTTAAAGGCTGATTTTTGCTCCTGAGTGAAAGTTGAAGAAACCTGATGGTTAATTGTGGTTTAAACTTTTCTTTGTGGTCAACACTTGATGCCAAAAAGTGGATCACATCACAAATCTGAGACAGAACATTCTAAATATTTATGATAAAATCTATGTCAACAAATATCTTTAAGTAAAATTATGTAAAACCTTTTTCAGTCCTTTTCCTCAACAGAATAAACGTCTTAATAAGAAAAATGAAGTCCTAATTCGTGTATGATTCAAGTGAATAAAATCAAACATTTATGAATATTTATTGAACATTTGTTATATTGTTATTGAAAGAAATTATATTGCGATAATTATTGTTATTGTTTTATTGTCCAGCCCTAATCTCTACAATAACTAATCCTCAATTTCTCTGCTCTAAGCACCAGTGTTAGCTAACAGTTACAATTTATAGTGGTAATAAAAAACCAAGCCAACTTTGAATTTGAAAATGAAAAGTTTATTAAACAAGCTAGATAACTTCTTAACCTACAGTGTCTCCATTAGCTTGTAGTGTGAAGCACTGGACTTCAGTGAGCAGCTGGGAATCATGCAGACAGATGTTCAACTAACTTCAAGGTTTGGAAATGGTATGGTCCATTTTAGGGGTGTCTGAAATCGTATTTCAAGATTCTATAAACGGTAAGTGTGTGGTCCGGCATCTTAATTAAGTTTCCTCTTACATTTAATCTTTTATTAGTGTTCTTTTACTATTATTATTATTACAGTTATTGTTATGTCTTATAGATACATGTTATGGCAGAAAATTGTGTGCTCTTACATTTAATCTTTTATGTATGATCTTTCAATATTATTATTACTATTATTGTGATGTCTTATAGATATATATGTATTGTGTTTCTATCCTTAACCTTTCCTTCTTCTTTACTCCTTATGTTACTCTGTCCACATTTACTAGGTCAGAGCTGTGAGATTGTTTTGGTGTTTTCCCTCTCTTGTTGTTCCTCTCCTCTCCTGGAATGTTCATTCAAGGCTGAGAGAAAAACATAGAAACCTAGACTGTGTAAATGATTATGCATCCCTTTGCTCGGGGCCAGACGCCCGAAGCTGCCCTGCCCTGTTTATTCTTTTTTATTAATAAGTTCTTCAAAGACAATGGTTTGTTGTAACTCGATTATTTGTTCAATCCCTCACCAGGAATAAAATTTCCACGACATTATATACAGTCCCCTCCAAAAGTATTGGAACGGTAAGGCAAATTCCTTTGTTTTTGTCGTTCAATTAAGACATTTTGGATACTACTGGTGTACTGAGCAACAGACGTGGAACAGGTCAGCCAAGGAAAACAACAGTAGTTGGTGAGAGCTGTGAAGAAAACCCCCAAAACATCAGTAAGTGACATCAGCAACGACCTCCACAGTGCAGGGGTGAAGGTATCACAATCCACTGTTGGAAGAAGACTCAAAGCAGAAATATAGAGGCCACACCACAAGATGCAAACCACTCATCAGCAGGAAGAATCGGAAGGCCAGATTGAAATTTGCAAAGAAGTACAGAGATGAGTCACAAAAATTCTGGGACACAATCTTATGGACTGATGAGACCAAGATTAATCTCTACCAAAGTGATGAAAAGGCCAAAGTGTGGAGAAAGAAAGGAACTGCTTATGATCCGAAGCATACAAGCTCATCTGTGAAGCATGGTGGAGGTGATGTCATGGCTTGGGTGTTCAACACCGCTACGTAGCTACGGTGCCTGAGACAGGACAAAGATGTCATCTATGAGATAAAAGAGATTGCCAGTCAAGAAATGAGGTTTCATTAGATAGATGTGTTAAGAAATTATATAAATTATGTAAAACCAAATGTTTTGTTGAATATTATTGTTACTTTTTCATTAATAAACAACAGCCACATGAAGAAATGAAGTGCTACATGATGTCTCATACTCCTGTAATACATTATTTTACACCTTGGGAGGGTTGGCTCATCTGGACTAACATACCAAAGTATGACCACTGACAGATACCAGAACAATGTAAGCCTCATTGCTTTTCTGCACCACAGTCCATTATAAACCACATAATACATGAAGTTTACAAAGGCATTGTCAGGTGAGGATCAAGGCTCCTCTCACTTTGCTTAATTAGATAAGCAATCTGCAAATATTACACAGTGCACAGTGGGAAGCAATATCCAATAACATTGTTTAATGCAAATTTGGAAAGTATTTATTATTGGTCACTTGATAGGCACACCGTCTTGTTATATTTCACCATAAGCAGTAAAAAGAAATACATGTTTTCCACCAGGGCAGTAAGATGTGAAGTTTAGCTGCTGATCTGAGCTTCCCTGCTGTTACCATTTCATTACCAATAATATTAATCATCATCATCTGTCTCAGGAAGGTAACGCCGCATTTCTGTCCACGTAACAAAGCCATAACAGAGCGCTGGAGAAGAACTACATGAAGTTACAATCCAACTATATATTTTTTCAAAGTTTAGCTGGCTGATCTGAGCTTCGATGCTGGAAGCTGCCGTTTTATTGCCAATTAGCGATCTCACAAAGGTACAAGCCAAAAACAGAGCACTGGAGAGAGAGAGAGAGTCACTACATGAAATTAATCCAACAAACATAACACCACAAGCCAAAGCACAGCGCTGGAGAATAAACCAATCCAACTAACAATAAATGTTTTTCTACCAGTCAGTAAATGTTTAGCTGGCTGATGCTTCCATGCTCTACGTTACGTCTAACGTTACGGTTTTATTGCCAATTAACATTACTGATCAGCTGATTGTCTCGCTAAGTAACCAGCAAAGCCAAACCACAGGCTGGAGAATAAGTAGGCGACATGAAATTAATCCATATTTCACAACACAGTACAGCAGAAAACAGACAACTTCAGCACCGCTTTGAAAACATCTGTCCCACATTAACATTATAGCCTTCCATCTGGGAAAATCCACAAAATCTGTGATTTCTGCCGTCAGCTGTCTGTCCCGACTCAGTCTGGCTGTCGGCTCTCGTGCTAAATAACACGTGTGCTCCTTCAGTTGTCCAAATGTCACTTCTCTTCTTACTTCTTATAAACCAGAAGACTACTCGGAGACTGTATATTACTATTAATATTAGTCCCTCTTCTTCTTCTTTGTATGTATTCAATGTAGTGACAGGCGTCTACACTACCGGAATTACACAAGCAGAAGAAGAACGCCGTGATGACGAAACGCACTCTGTAGCGCTGTTTGTTCGTTGACGGCTCATTATGTAAGGTCTTTATACACCACTGAAAACATTATTTAACATTATATTAGTTGTGGATCTTATATAGCATTTCTGTCAATAGAGCCTCAGAAATATTACACAATGGACCTTTAGCTTCTTCACTTTTAATTTTGTCAAAGTAAAGAAATGCTAAGAAATGTATGATTGCATAGTTTGCTAACATTAAGTCAGTCTGGTAGACACTCGCACAACAGCAAGAACAGCATAATACTAACAATGTAAGCTGTCTCACCCTAAAACTGTCATTTCTTCTTCACCTGTTTCTATCAAAACTATCCACTACCTTATTAAAATCCAGGGCTCTTAACCAGAACGCTAGATAGCTAAATCTGCAATCTGAACCGTTTTCCCTATTCTAATTTTCTGGGATCTCTCTCCTGCACAGGCCTACAGTATATCCATCAAGATTATAGATACAAACTATAGAAACAAAGTGTTGCTTGGCACAAAGTCATGTAAATTAGAGAATTTGCTTTTTAGCTAACACACTTTGTTACCAGCTGTTGTGATCAAACTCTGGCTACCAAGGTAAATTGTGGCTACAGTGAATGAGAGCAGCGCTAACAACAGAGCATTATAAGCTTCATGAAGTTACATTTATTACAGGGTTGTTTTACTGAATAGTAATATCTACCTCATAAACATACTCATTGACCTCTGTGTCTTATGACAATGTTTCATGCAGCCTTGTCAGGCAAAAGGTCATTTTGTTTTATGAGGACACACAATAGAAGATGTTTTTATTCTGTATTTTTTTTTAAAGCACATTGCCTGTTTATTGGTGTGAATAAACAGTTATTGGTGTGCAATAGGAAAATTGCCTGCTGGCTTTTACTATATTCCTATCAATATGACATGTAAGTCATTAAACAGGGATCTGGTAACAAAGTATAAAAATAAATAGAATAAGACCATACTTGCACAATAATGATTTACATTGCATGATATGTAACAATTACATTTACCAGTGGTACTTTGACAGGCTGCATTACATATTTTAAAAAGGATATAAAAAGTACGGTCACTTAAAATCGACACCGAGTTAATGAGGTACACATTGCCCATGCCAATCAAATCTAATACAACCTTGTAATAAAAGCCACTTTTATGAACCATATAATAATTTGTTGTCACTGCTGACAGACTTGTTCATCTGAGATGCTTAAACCTACGTATTATGGTAAGTGCCACAGACTACACAAAGATGAGTTCTCTGTCTTTTGGGCAATTTTGTAAAACATACTGCTGAAGGACAAAGTCAGCATAGACACAGGGAAGGAGAAAGAGACGAGGCAAGACGGTGTTTGGTGGGGGGGGGATAAAAAAAAGGCAAGGTGAGCAGATTCAAGTGAGTAAACACTAAAACAAGTAGAATGAAGTAGAATTGGTGAAATACAGAATCTGAGTATCGGTAAAACGTCAATAAATCTAAAATGAATGTCCAAATAGTGATAGATCCGTGCTAAAGTACATTAACTGGCTTCTCCTGCCTTGCAAGGGTGGTATGAACAAATCGCTACATATTTGCTTTGTACCGTTACATTATTTCTTACAGGTTAAATCAACATTTGACACATACGGGTGGTACACAGGATAGTAATACAGGTAGTCTATTCCTGGGTTTACACAGTTCCAGGGGCCATATGTATAAACAATGCGCAAAACCATGCATATGTCATTTCTCACAGAAACTGGTATTTACTCAAATGGTATGTTTGAAATTGTGCATAGATGAAAAGTATGATGGACCCAAAAAAGCCACTGTATAGAGTGACTGACTGGTTGAACTGTGAGTTAAATATTCATTTTGGCCACAGGAGGCCGAAGTGCACCACTACACCATGTTCTAAAAGCGTTTAATTTTTTCTTTCAGGTAAAGCATCAATTAAAATAAGTTTTTAGCCAAAAGCCAAATTCAGCCTCTTGTGGTCAAAATGAGTAGTACAATAAAAACCACTGATCCTGACAAAAATAAATAAATTACAGGTCAGATTTGCAAAATCTCACTTGCCTTTCAGGGCTTCCGTAAAAAAACATGCATTACAAATAACAAATAACAAATAAACATTCAAGTGTCTCAGTAAGACATGTGTGGCAGTGAGCCAGCAAGCAAAATACCAGGATCCTGCAACTGTAGCACCTTAATGGAATACAGCAAGGCAATTCAATTACATATTCAATTGGGCCAGATTTTAAAAGCAGGTAATGGATAACGGATATTTTCTCACCAGTTGGGTTATCATTAGGATTATGTTGATACACTCATATTGATACTCCTTATCGGTTCAGTTCTTCATTGATACTTGTATCAGTTCTTTTTCATTACTAAATAATTGCCTTTTAAAAAATATAAATTCATTTAAAAAACGTAAATATTTAGAACAAGATTGGAATTGTGTATTTTATTTTAACTAAATGTTGTTTCTAGAGCAGCCACATTATTATAACAATATTATAACAAAAAAGTCACTACTATCTCACTGGAAACAACTCTAAAATATTATTAAAATAAATGTTATTCCTGACATCAAAATACTGAGTGAAGTTTAGGAAGAATGAAGAGCACAGACATCAGTCATTATCAGTCCTTCATCCTGTCCTCCTCACTCCACTGCTGCTGGTAGAACGGAGATGGTTTGTCTCAAGCACCAGCTAAGTTTCACAATGTGCCGGATTTTAATGTATGTGGCAAACTAAGCTAAACAGACTACAGACACACAGCTTTCACTTTAGGTTGTTTGTAACAATTAGCTATTAGCTGAGCTAGGGCTGTGCTTGTGTAAAACCAAAACACAGCGCTCTCTTGTTAGCTACTTTCATACATGATATATGTAGTTTATTCATGTTGTCATATATCAGATTATGTATGCTGGGCCACACGGAGGTTGCGTCTGGGCCGGATGTGGCCCGCGGGCCACCAGTTGAACAGGGCTGGAATACAGCCATCATTCATTATTTACACCTGTTATAATGTCTTCAATGAAAAAGGTCTACTGAATATTTCTGGGTTTTAGATTGTTGGTTGGCTGTTGAGCTGCAGGGTTTTACAGTTATTTGCAGAGTTTAATTGTTGTTTGTTTGTGAGTGGGGTCACCAAAACATATAACAACAACAACATCATGCAAAGGTGGCCGGCATTAGCTTGACTATGGCTCAAATTTCACAGACATATCAACTAAGTCTCAACAACAACAAACAGGAAGTAATAAGAGTATAGAAGTATTCAGACTACAGTTTGGTAGATTTTCTTTGTGCAGGCTTGTTTGATTTACTTTGGATCTTCAGGGTGGTCTTATTTCTGTGGGAGAAAGGAATACATAGAAGTGTATGTTACATTGTTCATTGGATAGGGTCCCAGTGTGGGGCGTTTTCTTACATGTCACCTTTTCTGTAATGTATTACAACGGGAACAAAATTAGTGCTGTTTCGTAGTGATGTGCAGATCGATAATAAAATATATTTCCAATTCCAACTTTTCCTGCTCTAGGATCGATCCTCATATAAAAGGATCAATATCTAAACTCAGTAATTTGGAATGAGTGTGTGTTTTATCATAAGTATCTTACTGTCACCAGGATGGTCTAATTATAGGCTACTCGGTTGATAGGAATTACTTCTCCTTCTGCCTGTCAAAGTCCGCTCTGTAACGGAGCTTCTTTGAAGTGAGCCGCTGCAGCCCTTTACATTTCCTGTGATTGAATACTGACTAGCTGACTGTTAAAGCAGTCGACGCTGTGTGTGATGTGTGCAAAGACAGTGAAATACTTCCGCAACACCACAAACTTTGCTAAACATCTGAGATTAAATCAAAATAATATGATGTTATGAAGCGGCAGTTCTGAGCAGGATATTATTATTATAATTAAAGAATATGACAGTAGTTTGATGTCTTGTCATATTTGGAATTGGTAAGCCTACAGCCTACTCTTTATTTCCCTTATAAATACAGAAATGGGAAGGGGGAGGTCACATTAAACTATAAATAAAATATATAAAAAGTATTGGTAACTGTATCGGCAATACCAGCCTGGCTATTACTTGGTATTGGATCAAATAGGAATTAAGTGGTATCGCACATCACTACTGTTTGGCAGGCCTTTTTGATCCCAAATGGAAGAGGGCATCTGGTTGAGGTTTTCATATTTAATGATGTGTTGTAGAATTATAATTTTGGTATAAAATTTGCCTTCAGAGGGAAGGCTTTCACAGAAATGGGCCAGCAGGTCTGCATAACTCCTGAAGCATGCACAATAAATAGATTTACAAACATCATGCTGTAGAACATCTTGGCGTTGTTATACTGCACAAATCACTAACACTGACAGATATATTGACTGTGCAGAGTCATGGCCTTGAAGAAGGTTTTATGCTGGAGACAGCATCAATTTGCAGCTTGCTTACCTATTTCCCACGGCCTGTTCGATTGAATCAGGAAGCTCTTTTCTCCTGGTCTCAGGAAGCAGGAAGCACAGAGCTCCACTGATCAGTGGAAGGCTGCTGAAAACTATGGTGGGTATGGACCAGTGGTACACGGCCAACATGTTGAGCAACGGAGACAGCAAGCCACCAAATTTGCTTGTAATGGCTCCCAAACCAGTGGCTGTTTGTCTGAAACAGAAACATACAGAGCTCTGAGGTACACAGCTTGTTACTTTAAAGTATTTTGGACTTAGTAAAAACGTGTATTGTTATAAACTTAATGGTGTCTCATCAAGCTTCTTCAACAGTTTAAATAAGATCAAGCACATTATAACATGATACAATAGTGCACTAGTAATTATATTGCCCTTAATCAGTGCATTCTTCAGACAGAAACATTTAACCTATCCAACTGTATTAGCTGACAGTTAACACAATGCAGTGCTTTTTTGAATGCAACAGATAATTAACACTTTAACAAACATGTCAATTAACACTGAAGCAAGAAAAGGTTTGTTGTGATCATACAGTATTTGGGCCAGGCAGCTGTTGAGCTTAACACAATACAGCTAGCCAAAAGAAAACATACTGGTGTCCTTTAGTGGTGTCAGAGACAATCAGAGGCAAGTACTATGAATATGTTTTTACTATAATTGTAGTGTTTGACCTCTTATTGTACTCACACCAACAACTAATTGACTACCATTATGTCTTGTGTTATCTGAAAACGACTGCGATGGTGAATTTTATCATTCCCTACAGGGAGAGGAAAAGACTCAGCTTACCGAAAAGATGTTGGGAACAGTTCCTGAATATACACAACGCATGTGGATACAGCAACGTTCATGAAAAAACGTGCTGAGGTTGCTAACACGGTAACAGCAACAGCATTACCTTTGAACAGAATTGACACACACACAGATAAATTAAAAACTAGTCAACTTTAGCACAAGGCATAAAGTCTACAGTAAGAAGCTGTTCTTCAAATGAGGTAGTATTTGTTGAGCTATTTATCTTTGGACCAAAGTGATAGAATGATCGACTGACCAACATTGTCATTGCAAGAGCCCTGCCGCCACAAGCACAACATAAATCTTTTTTTTCAGTTGGATCCATCTATCTCTTGGTAGTTTCTCCAGCATTGCCTACCTTAGCTTTAATGCTATCATCTGACAATCGTAACGTTCAATAAGTAAAGTCATTATGAAATAAATCATCTGAATAAATTGTGTAAAATATATACATTTATTTAATTAAATAAATTATTGATACTCATTATCATGAAATTAGATTTCAGCATTCATTGTCGTTTTCACAAATTGTATACTTTGATTTCATTATAGACATGTTAGTTCTAAATAACTTTCAAAAGTTTTTATTTCATAATGTAATTTTTTATGACAGCAGTGTTGTCAAAATTGTCTACATTTGGCAGCAATTGTTCTTGTGAACCTGCTGGTGGAGTTACAGTCAAAGTTAGAGTATCACTAACACCTTTAGGATACACCCAATGGGAACCATGAATGTCTGTACCAACTTTTTGAGATATTGCTCTGTGGACCAAAAGAGTGCACTGACTGACAAACCATCATTGACTTTCAGGCGCTAGCCACAATATGCTAGCATATTTAAAAGCAGACAAAAATCAGAGAAACACCATCACTTCTTAAGTGCTTTACTGGGAGGCGAAAAAAACCCAGAATTAAGGTGCACAAGAATCCTCCAATCAGAAGTGCTGAGATCAGTGACACTTTTCTCCCCAGCGCTTCCAACAGCCAGATGCAAAGTATATGAGCTGGTACTTCAGTCAAGCCAAACATGAGCTGCGTCAGGAAGACGTCAAAGCCAAAATTTCCCATACTGAATGAAAGGCAGTAGTAGGTAACATCCACAGTGAACCTGAGGATTTAAAAACAAAAAAACAAAATACATCATACAAAGAAAAATAAGACAGGCTACATTTTATATACATTGTAATATGTAGGCTATAATTAATTTAGCATCTCATGTCACGAGTCCTCGGCTGTGAACTCTGTGTGTGTGTGTGTGTGTGTGAGTGTGTGTGTGTGTGTGTGTGTGTGTGTGTGTGTTAGGGATGGGACGCTCGATACTGGCGCGTCGACGCTGTGTCGAGATCCCGAGATACACAGATGTTTCGAAACACTGCTCCAAGGCATGGTTCAAAACGTCAATGTCACGTGGCCGTAGTGAAGCGAGGCTTCGGTGCGTTTCACCCCTGTTTCGACAGGTGGCACACCTGTCGCTTCTACGCTTGATTCACAGTGTTTGGAACAAACCACACAGCAGCCTCTAACTCTCAGAAGGCTTAAATTTGACAGATGCTTTTGTCCCAAGGACACACGATCCTTTGATTTATTGTAGTATATCCGCACCTGTAGGCCTATGATGGCAAAAAAAAAAAAATACTTATCGTTGCCAGCAACAAATGTTCCATGATGTGACCAAATCTTTCCAAGGCTGGGGATGTCAATTATGAAAAAAAACCCGACTCAGCCCCAAAACAGCAGAATATTTCTGAATAAAATTTTTGACATATAACAAATGTGAGACATTGTTCCAATTTTCTTTTATCATTCTTGAAACAACTTCAACTTTACTCAGTTACGGATTTTTTATCCATTACGCCTCATCACTGCCAGCACTCATTATTATTTATTATTACACTAGGGCCTATATCTTTCCTGCTAATTATCATTACACCTCTGTTAATAAGCTACTGTATCATACTGTAGATATCCACATTTATTATTATATTTTTGGATTTGTATACTTTATTAAATTCTCTACTCAGTAACTTCAGCTACCTATTATTTCTATTCCTTTTATGCCTTGCGGGTATCTGTAACAAAGACTTCACCCTCGGAGATCAATAAAGTAGGCCTATTCCGATTCTGAAAATGAAAGGTTGTTTCTATGGGGTAGTGGTTAAGGAGTGTTTAACGACTTCTGACATAGCAAAAGCCTCAGCTAAACGAGCGTCGTGTCTCGCACCAGCCTGCCTTGAACTCTGTGTTTGCTTTCTGATCAGTAGTTTTGCGAAATCTAACCTGTGTCTTTCTCAGTTATGCCACCCTGCCAGAAACACTCTGTTCTGGCAGCAGCCTGAACCTTTTTCCAGTCCGCTGCCGCCGCCAGCAGCCTCCCCGTGTTTTCTTCAGCCCTGGACCTTGGAAGGAACAACTCTCTCTCGCCCAACTTCCCTGCACTATTCTCTTTGTTAAATAAACTGTGAACTCTCTGCCGTGATCTGCGTTTGGGTTTTTGCCATTAATTCTGACATCTATATAATAATTTATAGGCTCAGTATACTTGATATGTGCATTGTAAAATGTAACTTACCATGCGAATATTATGGTAAAGAAATACTTCCTAAGCACAGATGATTGGATAAGAATTGTTACACTTCCGTTTTTCTTAGTTTCTTTCTCAACAATCTGTAATGCAGAGGGGTGGACAAAATATCATGCAAATATTTGTTTATGTTAGCAAATCATGTAATCCAACAGCCTTGCAAAAGGTGTTTGTTCACACTGTCTCAGTGGTGAATAATAAAAATCAGTCAAGTTATGTTTCGAAGCCATTAGAATCCAAGTTTTGCCTCAAAAGTTACAAAGAAGTTGAATCAAGATCTCAACTGTAATCTAAGTAGTTGAGGTTCTAGCAGTGGATTGCATTATATTGTACAGGTGTTCATTGTATTGCAGATATTTCAGATATATAGTTTTTTTTTACCCTTAACATAGACTACATGGTATAATATAATATTCTATATAAGTGTTGATGCAATTGGAAGAATTTTGTTTTATGAAGGTTCAATACCATTTCCAGTAGAGACTCTGAAACAGTGCGTTTGTTGATTGCTGCCACTTTGGTGATCAGCTGTTCGGCCTCTTCTGTCCTTCCTCTTTTCAACAACCACCTGGCCGACTCTGGAATAAACCTGTCATATAAAAAGGAGCACTTATTATAATCTGTAATTTACCTATAAAACATTTGAGGATAATAAAAAGAGTTGATACACACCATATGTAAATAGCAACAACTGCAAGTGGAGCTGCTGTGAGTAGTTGAGTTAGTCTCCAGTCTCTGATGAAGTATATCACACCAGCAAGGAGAAACTGTCCAACTGCCATAACTTCATGAGTCACACATGCTCCCCATGATCTTCTGGACACACCAATCCACTCAGTGGCTAGAAAAAGGACATAAATGACAGTTAACCTTGAGTTCATAACCTTAACATCCCTACCCCTGCCAAGGATTATGGAGTAGGATGAAGGAGCTGAAAATTAAATAGAAGACTAAACAGGAAAAATCTGAGCCCTTTATTCATAAATCAACTGATTGGGTGGTAATGGAAAGGGAAAAAAGCTGTGATATCTAATGTAAGATGATGGAGTATACTGTACCCAGTATGACGCTGTTCACTGGATAACCTCCATGGCCTATTCCCAACATGAACTGGGATGCCAAATATAAATAGAAGTTGGGACATAATCCAGTTGTTACAGAAAATATGAGAATCACAATGACTGGAATCTGAGTTCCTCGTTTACGACCAAACCTGGAACAGATAAAACCCCTCTGGTCAGCATATGTGATATAACCTGTGTAAGTGTGTGATGGATTTTAATTAAAAAAGTTTCACACACACATTCTGCACAAAAGGGACACTTACGATTGAGCAATAGGTCCAAATAAGAGAGAACCAACAAGAATGCCAGCCATGAACACTGTTTGAGCCATTTGCAACAAATTAGCATGCTGACAAACTAGATCAAACTGTACAAAAAAACAACCAAGTGGTTAATAAGAGATAAATTTATAAGACAATGTAATGTTATTGACAATAAGACAAACCTATCACTTACGTCAGTGACAATGGTGGCCTTATACAGTGTGTTGCTGTACACCCATCCATTCTGACACCCTGTGGTCTCATTGAGTCCATACATCCTGATTGCACCAATGTCCCAGTCAACAGGCACAAACATCTGACACCTGCTGAAGGTCCCATCCTCCTCCCAGGGCAGAGTTAGGTTCAGCTGCTCATCTTTGGTGAGGTTAGAGTCAGCCTGAAGGATCCAGTCTGTGTTACAGTGTCGCTCTGGATCTGACTGGGTAAATAATACACTGGCAAAGTGAATAGGCAGAATAAAATTGGGGAAGGAAAGAGCTAAAAGGAGGACCTTCTGAAATAATCCAAACTCTCCGATATTCTGGAGGATCTCTCCAAAATCAGTCATGTTCAAGGAGCTGAGTTTCAGTTTAGAGATGCAGCAGGAAGATGCCCTTTTAAACAACGCAAATTAATATTTAAACCCTGTGGACTGCATATTTCAGGAAGGATTAAGCATCAATTAAATTTTTTTTTATATCATAGAAAGAACTAGGTGATTGATGATTATTTAACCAGATACTTCATTCTCCTACTTTTTTCTGTGTAACATCTTTATGTTATCTCTCAGTTAAATTTATCTCAGCATTCATTGATCAACATCTTTCACCAGCTTTTATTTGCAAAAAGCGTTTTAGCAATCTTGGAAAACACAAAAATGTTTTATGAACGTTAGGCTGTCTGAACTCTAGCACACTACACATGCCACACTACTAAAAGCAAAATGCCAATGTGCTGCTTAATTGATGATTCTTTACAGTGTTCTATAACTTTGCTTTTCACTCACAGAAAGTTACGTTGATCTTTCACTTACTTTTACAATATGCTGACTTATAAAAACTTTTCTGCCAATGCTTCTGCAGGAAAGTTTAGCCTGTGAAGTCATCATAACCCTAGTAAGTACTCCGTAAGCAGTACTGCTGTATGCTGTGTGCTTATGCTTGGACTTGATAAGGTAACAAGGGATTTACACCCAAAATGCAGGACACCTGGCAGAGCAGGCACAGTTAGTCATATTTGTTGTAACTAGTGATGAAACTTCAATCAAGACAGAATAAATAATCCAAAACCAGGAGGGAAACACTCAACAGAACTAACGAGGCGACAAGAACAAATGGAACACGCAGACTTATGTACATAGAGAAACAGAGAGGGCAGTGTGATGAAATGAACACAGTAAAACATTACAAAAACAGGACTGACAGGAAACAAAGCAAGACACGAACAACAGAGATAGATGACTTCAAAATAAAACAGGAAACATGGAACAAATACATGAGTGACCAAACAAAACATAATCATGAACAAAGAACAAGAATACAGAGCATACAAAACATTTTGTATTTGTACATACAAATGTGTAAAAACGTTTTGATCTAATTAATTCAAATGTTTGAATGTGTAAAAAATATCTGTACAAACAGATTTCCTTTTTTCAATCTGTAAGATCTGTAGCTGCACATGACATTTTGTGAACAAATGAAAAATATTTATACAAATAATTTCCAATGTGTTAGTGCATAAAGAACATTTGCACAAATGTTAGAAAAAAGGTTTGCAGTTACGTATCCATCTGTTTGTGGGTGAAAATAGGAACTCAGGAATATCATTTCACTATCCAACCACGGATCCAGGAAGCAGATGCTTTGACAATGGTGAATTAGGAATTGGCTTGGTGAAAGGTCAAAGTTCAGAGAAATTACACTCTTTGTGTCATTCGTACTGTTTAAGTGGATTTTAAAGTGGGATTTCTCCAAGTTGGTTTAGTAGTAGTGTTACCTATTTGTACCAGAGACAATGGTGAACTAACCTAGTGAGGAAGTGGTTTGGTGAAAGGTCAAATTTCAGAGAAATGTAAGTGTGTTTGTGTAATTTCTGGTGTCAGACAGGATTTTAAAGTGCGATTTCTCCAAGTTGGTGCCAAGAGGTAATGTTATCTTTAAACATCCATGGAAACTTTGGATTGCATGCAGGCCAGACACTCAGATAAGATAATTAATCTATCAAATCAGATAAACTCCTGATATATAGGCAAACATTAACTGGAATAATTGTGGAGACCAAAACATTGAAATATGAGTCTACAGGAGATGGAAAATGAAGTTAAGCTCCTGAATCTAACGTTAGTAGCTGAGAAGCTTCCAGCTTGTTTTTAGCTAATCATATTAATATAGTTTAGCTATAGTGTGGTACTGTGTAAATTAATGTGAAATATAAAAAAACATCTTAATAATATCTAGGGGAGAGAGGGGTGATTTGAGCCTGTGGAGAAGTAGAGCCACCCCTTGTATCTCGGCAACCATAGACAAAATTGGTCATGTGACCACACATTTTTGAAGAGTCATCCATTTTACTCAGCCTGTGAAGGAGAAAGGCCCATGGAATAAGTTACAAGCACAATTAAGATTAAAAAACATTTTTTTGCCGTTCAAAGTGATTTTTTTATGTTCAAGGAGCCGTGATTCTTGTGTCTGAACAATTACAGACAGGTTTGCAAAATCTTACGCAGATGTTAGTGCTTTAGGAAGTTAGAATATGAGGCTATACTGTTAGCAGACTTTACCCGTAAACAGCTGGATGACACAATTTTGTTAAAATGGCAGGGATGGGGTAATTTGAGCCATAAAGACCTGGGGGAAGTTGAGCCAGCTATTTTACTATAATTTTATATTGCATTCTTATGCAACACCGAAATTATGTAACATTATGCATTTTAGACCAGAAACCATCATGTCATGCTTCTACATATTAATAGATTTAGTTAGAGTGGAATACCACATTTGAAATGTGGAAGTGAAAACCACAAGTCTGCTATTCAACAGGTAATGCTAGCCGCACATAATAACTGTTTCTGTAAAAGGAATATTTAAACAAAGCCGAAGAAAATGTACAAAAACAATTATGAGACAGGTAATGAAGCACAGATTTCTCTCCTAATGACTCAGACGATACTACATTCAGAAACTGCTTTAATTTTCCTTTGCATATGTGGCAGAATACAACATATAGTATGTAATACCACTGTGAGCAAGTCAGGTATATTAGCCTTATTTGTAGCATGGCGTTACTGTACAGTAAATAAAAACAAAATACAATGGCCTTTCAGTTTTAGCATGTAGTATTCTGTGTCATTAGGAGAGCTCTGCCAGGAGAGTTTTATTTCACAATAGAAAGACAAATCCCTCATAAGATTCACACTGTAGACATTACAGGTGTATGAGAACTTTGGGCACAAATCGTACCATGAGTGGTACTATGAATTGTGTAGAGAACAGTTTATATTATCTGCTGGTATTCCAGCATTTGCACATACATCAATGTCATGTCCATTTGAAGGTGATAAATGATCACATTAGACTACATGAATGAATGTTTAAACAGGCCAGTGCATTTTGTTCAATGAGCTGCTAACTGTGTAGCAAAAATTGTCCATGTATTTCTTGCCAAGATTATATTTCACATGATTTCTTAAATAAATTTTATTTAGTGTGCCTCAGACCACATCCCAGAAAAAAGGCCAAAATGGAAAAACAAAATAAAACTGACATCTGATCTCTATTTCGTACACATTGTCCTTTTAAGTTTTGCTTAGATGGCAATTAAGAGATATGTTCTTTTGTTTAAATCATTTGTTTATTTCTGCCAAAACTCCTCCCCCAGAGTTCAGGCAGTATGCCTAATTTCTAAGTCTAAGACTTCAATTTGTATATTATTTATAGACCTTATTTAATAGGAGAAACTTAGCACCTAACTGCACTGAATCCAGCTTAGACTCAAAGACCAACACATTTTCAGATCCAACTCGTCACATATGGATGCTTAGTCATGAACTTTTGGCTTTGCTTCTTAACGTCCAAGGTACCCTTTATCATTTTTGGACATGTAAGGCTCTGTGGTAATGTTAGCAATAATAAATATGCAACGTCCGGTAAGGCTTTCAAAATAAAACTAGTGGTTAACGTTGTGAAACAGCATAATTTTGTTACCTTTAGGCACCAAAACTCCTCAATCAGGGCAGGGCTTAAAATAACGTCACTTAACTTATGAAGGTAACGTTACTTGTGTATCTTACACAATGTAACCTACATAACTTATTATTTTCTACAATTTTATCACTTTAGTGAAACGATATGTTAATTTGCGCATCTTGATTGGCTATTCAGGAGGAAGTGTCAAAAGTGAGACAAAAGTGTTTGTAACTGTAGCTTTGATTCGTACCAGTAAACTTGAGTTCTGTGTGAACTTTTGCCCCCACAAACATGCGTAGATGCATAACTGTAAACATCTGTGCACATCTTTATGCACGAACACATTGGTGATTATTTTGACAAACAATTTTTCATTTGTTCACAAAATGTCATGCACAGCTACAGATCTTACAGATTAAAAAAATGAAATCTATTAAGCATCTGACTTTAATCTTGCAATCCTGGTTTACTAATGGGAGACCTGTTGACAAACACAAAAATGAGGCTTTGAGACATCACAATTCAATTAAACACTGTACTCACTCATTGAATTCCATCATGTGACTTTATTCAGCTACTAAAAATCATCTGCATGTGTTGACATTTTCCAATAATCTATATATGTCAAGGAATCTCTTTCTCTCTTTCCGCTTCTAATTATCCATTTTTTGTTGTACACATTTTATAATTAATCAAAATTAAAAAATATACGTAATGATCTGTAAAACAAAAACAAGCGTTTAAAAAAATTTGTACTTGCCAATCGAGTGATTAAATTAATACTTATTCAGTGACCCCATAAAGATGCAGAATGATGGTTTTCTGATGAATAAACAATAATGGGGAAATAAATTTAGTAAATCCAAGTGACTTTCAACTCAAAGCCTTTGATGGTCCATCATTTTATCACCAAAATCGCATATATACACGGAGAGAGAGAGAGAAGTGTAACCTGTGCCATCCGTCTATAAAAATGACATTTCATCCATTAGCGTTGGACAGGTTTTGAGTGAGGAAAAAAAATGCATATCATGACATCTTAGCACAAGAGTGTGTGATTACAAGCCCCATGTAATTCCAAAAGTACTAATGTTAACAGATCAATAAGGTGCCAATTAAACAAACAAGTTGTGCATGGTAAGTGATGCTCTGAAAAAGGCCAACAGTGGGAAACACCACTACAAAACAAATTAAACTCATGAGTCGGTCTGCTTACATTAATCAATATTTACATAAGCAAAATGTTCCTTTTATCTGACATAAACACTTAAAACAGTCAATGCATCTACATCATTACATACAAACCTCATGTTTGTGTAACAGTGCATGGGGTTGCCATCATACATACATTTACAACATCTTTACATACACCATTTACATCAGTACCTGAACTTGGAGCTATTTCACAGCCCTTTGCACGTGGTACTAAACAACCATACAGCTACACTGGGAGTGACGACAGTGTTTTTTTGGTGAGTGTTTATAAAGCAAAGAGACTACAGTCCTGTAAAACAATTTGCCTAATGACAAAAGAACTAAAGTAATACCTGGCTCCTGGAGAAATTTAAAGGGTTACAGTTCATCCAACATATAAAACCTTTACCTTTAGCAGTATCCAGATGCACAGATTTCTACTGTCCCTCAATACAATGGGGATGAATGGGATTTTGTTCATAGTGCTCACAGGAGTCTACAGCCATGCTAGCAGCTCTGTGAGTCTCTACTTAGGCACTCCAGTGCACTGACCTAAATGCTAATGTCAGCATGCTAACATGTTCAGAATGACAATGCTAACATGCTGATGCTTAGCAGGTATAATGTTTACCATGTTCATCATCATCATCTTGAGAGTGTTCTAACATTTGCTAAATTAGCAACACAACATACAGCTGAGGCTGATGGGAATGTTTGTTTGCAGGCATTTAGTATTTGGACAAATTGAAATTTTGACAAACAACTCAAAACCCCTGCAAATAAGATCAAAACTCTCTGCATGGCTAAATACCACTAGAGGCAAGTGACACAATCTATATACTGTATATTTTTTAGAGTATATAATTTTTTTTTTTGCCATTTGGATGAACTGCCCCTTTAAGCTTTATTTCAGTTTGGTGGAACATTTTCAGTTTTTGACCACGTACACCTCCACAGAAGTTCATCAGCAGTCAGCTTGTAACATAAGCAGCCCTAGGCTCGGCACTCATTGCCAGCATTCAAGATTCTTCCCAGCTGTAACAACAATAATAGTAAACAGGCAAAATCACCTCTTAAGCCTGATTTATACTTCTGCTTCGAGTGTAGTAGATTCGATACAGAATCATAAATCAAGCTTAAGAGGTGATTTACAAGGGGACATAGTTAACAGCAGTTATTACCCATGTCTGTCCATTAGTGTGTTCAGTTTTCACTATGGTGACTGTTTGTGAACGTGCACACTGCAGGTACCCAAAGCTGGTTGTTTGACTTCATGAACTCCTAGTGAGGTACACGCAGAAAAATTGGATTTATTCAACTCAAAAGAAATATCAGCAACCAGTGGTCACATACGGTGAAAAGAAAATACCTATTGCATAGTACAAGAATATTAGGCAGGTTTCAATTTGTCAACATAATGCTGTCTTTGAATACCTTGGAAAAACGCCATCTGACAGTGTTGTAACTGCAGTAATTAGACAGTTACAGTTGATTTATGTATGTTTATATGATTTCAGCAGTGCAGTCAGTCGGAACCTTGGTTATGTTTTGAGAAAACACCACACTCCCTGGGCTGCCTTATACAGAAATCTGGTCATTTTATTATATGTTAAGTAAAAATCCATCTGAATTTACAGAATTACAAAACTAAAACTAAGCTACTGTGTTTATAGGTCATTTTCTTAGATTTCTGGGATAGGCGTAAATAGCATACGCCAAATACACAGATAGACTAAATTTTTCACCCAATGGACTGGTAAAATCTATAGTTTGAGTAACTAAGGCTGAATTTACACTTTTCAATTTCAGTGTAGCATAAAGTGCCATTTAAAGGTTGCACGACACTCTTGTGGCACAGTTGATTTAAAGAAACAAAAAAAAGGCAATCACTTCCAGTACTGGCAGGAGATTGGTTTGGATTGTGCTTATGTATGAAGAGGAAGAAAAAAAAAAGACAAAGAAATTAGGAGTTGATATAGTTGATTGCATCTCGTCTCCCATTTACTGTATAAGCGCACTGTAAACTGTTTCAAGTGTGATTCCTGTGATGAACTGAGCCCCTTCTCAATCTGGTCCTCATGTATCCTGCAGTCTCGTCACACTGCTGCCAGCATCATGTCTCCTCCTCATCCTCCACTCTTTGGCAGTAGTGGTTTCTTGGACTTATTGACTACAATGCAGCTGTGCAATACCATTTGTTTCTGTCCTTCTGTCACTGGCTCTATTTGACTTAACTGATGCTGAGCTGCGCAAATCCAATGAGTTTAACATCATCAGGAATTTCAGACTCCTCCACGCCAGATGCCTGGAAGAGAGAGAACAACATTACAAACACACACACACACACACATATATATAAAAATACATATATTTTTTTTCCTTCATACATTGTTCTCACTGTGTACTTACCAATTTAAAAGTCACATTTTTGTTACTGTGAGGATCGTCAACAATCTTTTGCAAATTGGCTGCAACTACACAGAAGACACAAACGAGAGGACCATGTCAGATGACCAACTAATGTAAAGACATCATGATCAGTGGTGAAAACAGGTAAACAACTGGGGCGAGTTCAATCTTTAAACATTTTGCACCGGTTGGCTACATTTCAGATTTAACAACATGTTTTCTAGGAACAGTGTGCAACGTTGCACAACGGGCTTCGAGGTATGTTTGCTCCCATTGGGTGGCCGTGTCAGAGATGTTACCTAATCAGCTGTGACAAGGATGTATAGACAGCCGTAATAAAAAGGTAGTAAAGTGCAGTGCGCTTGCATACACAACAGGGAGTTCAAGGCACTGGTGTTGGTGTGAACCACATTCACTTTATGATGTGTGAAACACAACAATAGGATTTTATACTGTACCAGCATGTTTGCATGCTTCAGCACATTTACTACAATTCAAACATTTAAAAACATTTTAGATGCTTTAAATACACTTTAAAAGAAAACTAAACCTAGAAGACATGTACACTGAGGTGGTAAAGTTCATGTTTACTGATAACATCCTTACAGGGCTTATATCTATTACTTACCAATGACCAAGTCCCTCCCATCAACCAGACCTGCTGAGACCAACTCCTGAGAAACTCCATCAGCAGAATCTGAGGACAGACGTGCAGAAAAAACACCAAAGATTTAGACTTGAGACTGTAAGCTGCATGATGAAAGAGAAAAAAGCTAGGGTAGGAATCCTACCTCTGCCAGACATGAACTCAAATCGGATGTCATTGAGTTCCTTCTTGAGATTCCTCAGTCTCAGGACGAGGCTGATGGGAACACTGGCATTGGCTGCAGCTGGATCCTGCAACAGCACAACAGCATAATAATCACTGTACAGCACTTCTGGTTAGAATGAACAGGGAGATAAAAATGCTTGACTAACCCATTCATAGTGCCCATGACACACCTCCCGTCTCCGTGAGTATCATTATATGTCTATAATTAACGCCTGTGGTTGGAGGTTTCGGTTGATCTAATTGAGGGGTCGTCTAGAGATGTTCATTTATCACCCATTGTTTCACACTGAAGGGGATGTAAGGCCTTTTGGCTGAGTGGGTGTGAATTAGGGCTTCACAAATAAACCCTTAATTAACAAAGCACAGTGTGCAGAGGTTTCAGAAAGCTGAAATGTGCACTGTGACGTCAGTAGTGCACACAAGTAGATCACCAGTTTAGTTTGTAATGGTAAATGCACAAGGACGATGTGTGATTCACATCCTGATGCAGGTTTTAAGCTATTCCACTGATCACACCAAGACACACATCAATGTGCCAACAAAAGCAGTGAATCAATTACCAAAAAAATGCTAATTTAAAAAGTTAACATTAAAGGTTCAGTGTGTAATATTTAGGATAATCTACTGACAGAAATGCAAAATAATATATATATATATATAACTATGCTTACAGTGTTGTATAAAGACCTTACATAATGAACCGTTATGTTTTAATTACCTTAGAATGAGTCATTTCTATCTACTGCGCCGCCATGTTTCTACAGTAGCCCAAATGGACAAACTGCTCTACAGAACACATTTTGTCACTACATTAAATACGTGCGAAGAAACAAGAAGAAGTAGTAGTCGTCGTCTTGTTTGTTAGAAGTAAGTAGAGAAGGGAAATTTGAACAAATAGAGGACCACAAGTATTATTTAGCACAAGTACAGACAGAGAGTTTCAGCCACCGTAGCTTCTCCTACACGCTTGCATAGGGAGGGTTGAGTGGGGGCTGAGCAGTTGGTTGAAATTCACAACCCTCTCCACTAAATGCCACTAAAACTTACTCTGTGAAACTTTAAGAGACTCTGATTAAGTATCTGTAAAGAAAATACTGAAATAAGCAGTTGAAGTGATACTGGTATAACTTAAGCTAAAGTACTGGAGCGTTATCTAAAAAGCTCCCCACTTACTTATTTTCATGTTCTTACCTGAGCAGTGGGTGCATGTGATGGGCTTGCTGTTTGAGTGGGAGCTTGTGGTGGAGCCTGGCCCACATTCGCAGGGCTCTCCTGGGCAGCGCCAGGTGGCTTGAGATGTCCCGTGGAGCTATCTGCTGGCGGGAAAAGCTAAGAGACACGAATGTGCAAATGAATCAGCAGATGTTTTCAGTTTTACATATATGGAAAGAAAGAGAACACACATAGGACAGCCATGTAGATTTAATTTTCAAGGCATAAATCAAGATGTTCAGGTCATGCCCACTACAAATGGACTCACCTCCATATTCTGGGACCCCTCCTTCACTCTGGGTGACTGCAGAATGGACATGACAGATTGTCAGGATTAAAAGCATTTATTCTCCTTTTATCCCCCAATGAATAGACAGATGGAGTATTGTACGATTGAAATTATTTGACCCAAGGTGACTTTAAACAGAGGGATGAACTGAAATCACAGTCAAGATAAAAAACAGTAGAATCCCACACCAAGACATGAATTGAGAATAAGTAAAGAACAGGTGATCTGAGCAGGTGTCTGGTCTAGTTACCAGCTAGTTTGTTTTCTGTGTTCTGAGAAACCTTGTATCTTATACAATTACATCTTTTGCTGCCCAGCCAAATCAGTGTCAGGTACAAGTCTTTTTCATACTGTGGCCTCACTAAACAGACAGAATTGCTGTAAATACTATGCAATAATTGGTCCTGTTATGTTTCCACTAAAACAATCTCTATTCCAACAGCAGCAACATGGAGCTTATAGTACAAAACCGTCAAACAACTACTAGTCCAGACAAAACAATTCTCGAGATAAATAATCTAAACTTGAACCACACCGACACTGAGGCAACAGGCTCTAAACAAAAGCAAACTCCTAAGTAAGATAAACAGTCCAACAGCACCATCTGCTGGCCATAAGGATGCCAAGCCAAGTGAGAAATGCAGTAAACCGAAGCGGCTGAAGAAACAGGCATGCAGAGTCTCACCCGCAGAGCTGCCACGGCAGCTTTGCCCTCCTCGCTCTCCTCGTCCAGCTCATCGTCACTCCACTCCCAACCGCCATCCTCCGTCTTGTGGAGACGTCCACTCGAGCCGGGGACACGACGCACCTAAACAATGCAAAACATTATTATTATTATTTTTTTTAAGATGCAACACTTAATACTGACTTGACTCATAAGTGATCCCGTCTTTCTGGTTAATACTTTTCACGGGCGTTTCCCACATTAGGCAAAAAGTTAGGAACTGGGACACACCTTAGGCAAGACGGCACACCAACGCAGAGCAACACAAGATTATAGACAGACATTAAATCTTCCAACTACTGCGCATTCATAGAGTATTAGTAATGACAATCAAACCTTTTTGGACCGCTCTGTTATTGTCGGGCCTTTATGTAGGAGCCTCTCCTGCAAATACTCATTGTTCTGTAACAGAAAGACAAATATTTCTTACAGTATCTATAGAGATTCTCTTCAAAACACAAACAATATTTCAGTTTATTTTTATGATAGTGACGTAACGCTCACTTTGGCTTTTGTGAAGAATTTATGCTTCAGCAACTCGGCTGCAGTTGGCCTAAAAAGGAAAAATACAAAAAGACAAAAAGGCTATTCATTATTTTCATTACAAAACTGGGTAATCTAACAGAAAGCAAAATGAGCACTACTCTCATCTGGCATTAGGCAAAAAAAACAAACAAAGGTTTGTTGACTAACGGACCTTTTTTCTGGGTCTTTCTGTAAGCACAGGGAGAGCATCTTCCTGAAGGACTTGCCATATTTCTTCACCATTTCCTTGTCTGTGATGCCCGTCTCCAGACAGGGAGGGTCGTTCTGCAAAGTCAGCATCAGCACCTAGAGACGTGCACAGATTAGCTTCAGTAAACTGATATCAAAGCACCTGCTAATTCAAAACTGAGGCACCCTTTAATTATGAACACCAATCTGTGCTGACTCACTGGACAGAAACAAATGTCCTCCCTCCAAAGGTTTCTTTAGAATTTAAAACACCAGCATTTCCATAATATGCTCCAGTAAGTTAAACAGGCTACAGAACTCCTTAAAATGTTCTTGTTTTTTAAGAGCTGTTTAAAGTTGTCTTTTTTATGGGGAAACAAAACAAAAAACTTAAAATTAATCAAGCGGACAGATGTAGCTAGCAAAACTGAACGTCTCATGTCCCTAGACAAACGATACCTTAAGAGATGCAGCGAATACCAGTAGGTGCACACACAGTTACCTTCATGGGTGGGTATTTGTGATATGGTGCAGCTCCAGTGGCCAGTTCAATAGCTGTTATCCCGAAACTCCAGATGTCTGCTTTGAAGTCATAGCCGCGGACCTGTGGATTGTAACAGGATCAAGTGAACAAAGAGCTCAAGTCTTCCTTTTATCGCTGAGTTCTGAGGAATTACAGAGAGAAAACGGGGAGAGAAAGAAGCCCTGTACAAAATAAGCCTCCCACCTGCTCCATGACCTCAGGGGCCATCCAGCATGGCGTCCCCACAAATGTCTTCCGAACCTTGTTCCTAGTCATGTCTCCTCCTGCTGCTAGAAAGGCACTCACACCAAAGTCTGGGCAGTGTGTGATTAGGGATGTATGACAGAGAGAAAGAAAATAGAGAAGAATTATTGAAATTACTTAAATTCATATCTAAATATTGTTTGTATTATATATATGTCATAATTGAACAGACAAATCTAGACAGAAACTGTCTACTGAGGAATGTAAATACTGTAATTATGCAGAAACACGCTAAAAAGAAAAATGAGTGTACCAGCAATTTGCACTGAGCCATCTTCCCCAAGAAGAATATTTCCAGCTTTTAGATCCCTGTGCAAGAAGAGAGGGAGGATTAAAACATGATAAATAGGGATTGCAATGTGACAAGATTTCAGTTAGTTTCGATATCCAAACTGTCTAGAAGGGATAACGTTACTACCAGTGGAGCAATAACCTAATGCACATTAGTGTATAGATCAGGTAGACGGTTTTTTTTAAATTATGAATTCTCATTAAATGACGACGTTAGTCTCGTAATATTACAAGTTTTTGTCAGAACACATATGTGGAATAGATTTTGAATGTGCAGAAAACCTGCTGAAACACAGGAGCTGTTAAAGTCCAGGAATTTATAACTGAATTCAAATGAATTCATTTATCATTGAGGTGAAATTTAAAGTGGTTATTTCCCCAAAACAAAAGGCACAATCATGCCTGCATGTGTGCTGACTCAGCAGGGATGATATTAAATGAGAAAAGTTGATCAGAAAACATATTTGAAATCAATAAAGAACGCCTGAGAGCTGCACCGCATTATATTCTGTTATAGTTTTACATTTTGGATTGTCACCTGCCACCTGAATTTTGTGTTTCCCTTTACATAAATAAAAACATTTCCACCATAAATGGATGCAGAAAAAATCTCCAGAATGCAGAAAATAAAGTGTTAAATGCTCAATTTTTTTCATATAATTCAGCATTGAAGATTTCTTAAAAATAGTGTTAAAATGTCGTCTCAATTTTGTGAACCCAACACCGTGTCTCGTCTGATGAGCTAAGTGTCTCGTCACACCCCTATGATAAACAATGTCACAAGTCAATACCTGCACAAACACATGAGTGGTTAGGCTGTGCACACTGACTCTGCAAATGAGCAGAGCACTCTTGCACACAAACACGTTAAAGCTTCACCTTGATCTGCCTCATTTTAATCCACCTTCCTGTTTGCTTACTTTGAGTGCAAACTATGCACAAAGAACAGGAGTGGATTAAGGTGTAAGTGTGTTAGCCATAGCATCTGAGCTCAGTCAGCAGCTGCTCTCTCTTGCTGAAAATACTGTCCAATCGCTCTCTAACTATAACATTAGAAACAAATCAAATGAGGATTCTATTGGATTTATCCAATATAATAAATCATCATCAAATCATCAACACTCGGACTAAAGAAAACAATAACCCTTGTCTTGCAACAAGGCAGAGAGGACACAGAGGCCTTTCTTTTTGGTGCTGGTTCACAGTGTTCCTGGGAGGAACTTTTATGTAAAACAAACCTCCTCAATTATGCATTTTCACTGTATTAAATATTAAAGGAGCGAGCAGGGTCTAGTTTAAACCACACGCTCATATGCAGAACTGAAGGGCTCAATGCAAGAGGGAGCTGAGACAGCCGAGTGTATGATGGGAATCAAACTGCACTAACACAGTGTACAGTGGTGACAATGCATTGGCCCGCAGGCCTGCTGACACATTATTGGAGCTCACCGATGAATCTGCCCATTTTTGTGAAGGTACTCCAGCCCCTCCAAGACTTCTTTCAGGATGGTGGCGATGCTGCCCTCATCCAGCACTCCGGTCTTGTGCTCGCCACGAGAGATGATATGCTTGATGATGTCCAACACTGAGCCTGAGAGAAAGGCAGAGGCTTGTCACAAGACGTGCCGACAGTCTCACTCAGAGCTCCCCATCAGCAGCAACCGACCTGCTAAACCTCTGGAAGAACGCACCTGACCTTACCCAATATTTACTGAGGTTAAGCTTTTATGTTGTTGTTGTCTGTTGTTTGTCTATGAACGGACTGCTAGCTGTTGGTGAATTTTCAAAGTGAAAGTTACTACTTAAAAAGGATCCAGTCCTCACAAGTCACAAAAGTTGATGCTTAGAAAAGTCTCAAACATTCAAAAAAACAAAAAAAAGGTTTTCACATGACTGTAACTTGAACAAACGAAATGTTCCCAACATTTAAATGGCTTCCCTTAGGCTATACTGACAAAATGTTATAAGTAACTGTTTACCCAGAAACACACAAAGAATGTTGAAAGTAATAATGCTTAAGATTTTCCTTATATCAAACCCTGTTTTTGATATCATCTATGGTAGGGCTGGGCGACCAAAACCTTTTGGCGGAGCCTGCCATTCCCACGCTGGACTCAAATTGTCTATCAACGTACGAACGATTCATAGGACCGTTGACCACAGGTGTCATTAAATCTTCAGAATTATCACTTCAAAACAAAATATTTTCTAGCCATATTATTTGATATAACATTTTTTTTCAAGTTGGCATGACAAAGAATGTCATGTCAAGGCGAAGATAAGAGTCAAGTCAGAGGCAAAGTTTCTTTAAACATTACAGCACTTACCACCACTGAGCAGCTTCATCACCAGCCACAGTTCATCCTTCACCACAAAGGAGGTATAATAAGACACAATGTTCGGGTGGTGGCACTGGCTCATGGCCTGGATCTCTTTCTGCACAGAGAAGAAAATATGGGATGTAAGGTCACACGAAATAGTGGAGTACAAAGCAAAGCACTAACTAAATCTTAATATTACACTTTCAGTGACAAACTAAAACTTTCCTCACAGTCAGCCTGTTCTGTTAAAATTACTCAATCCTAAAAAGGAGTACACAGAGCCTGACTGACTCCAAGCTGGGTTACATCACCACTGAGCCACGAAGCCAAGACGTTTTTAACCTAGATGACAGATATAGGGGAATTCAGGACCTTGAACTATTATACAATTACTGGGTGGGTGGAAGTCCTGGAACATAAGGGTAATATAATGGAATATTCTCATCAGATGGCAAACATTGCACTGTTGATATTTGACAGCCCTTGATAAGCAATAATTGCACAAGGATGAGGAGAACTGACTGATGCAGCGTAATCTCTCAGATGTTCTACCTTAAGTTTCATTTTCATGTAAATGATTGCCATTGCACAGCTGAAAAAAAGCACATAAAAAAAGTCATATTTGTAACTGTGCTGTAGGGTTGGCCGATAAAGCAAGTTGATGTGACAACGAATAGAGATTTTGCTTCTCCAATTCTACAAAAGTAGTCATCTCTTTAATCCTTGTGGTTATAAAAGAACTGTGTAGGAAACAAGACCCGCTTTTAAGGCATAGGCTTACAGTATTTTTTGCATCGATGTCAGATTAGATCAGATTAATTACTAGCACAAAGCCAATTAATCAATCACCTGCTTAGGTGAATCAGACAGCTCCTGACACATCTTATTTTGTTTTCAATGTATTGCTAGTTAACAGTTTCAACAAGCACCTTACTTATTTAATAAGCAGATTTGTCTATTTGTTTGCCCCCTAAGCTTAATCAGTCTAATATTACATTTCATAAAAATTTAATAATTTCATCTGATGCTAGCGGAGTTTATTTCAGGCAAGGTGGGATGTCTCTACTATAAAATGCTGCAGGAATCCCTGGATTACCGTACCACAATTTGCACTGCTATTGCAATATTAAAAGTTTGCTTTGTCATCTGATCACAAGGGTGAATAACAAAATACTAACACATAAAACACTGACTAAGCTTTTCTTTTCTGTAGTTCTATAGCTGGTGAAAATGCAAGACAGAAAAATCCTGCACATCCAGTCAGCAGAAATGTCCAGCAAAGCTTTTACATTCTGTTGCACATGCATTTATATCCTATTCACAGGTTTGCTTTGAAGCTAATAAAAACACTTTCTGTAAATGATAACGTGTTAAACATTACAAATGATCACATTGTAGTGTATCCAATGTTTAATGTAGAACCAATGTTTACTGTTGTTGCTGACAACTTGGTGGTATTGAGAAACTTAAGAGTGATGAAGTGTGTGTAGGAGACTTTACACTCATGTCAGCTGTGTAAAATAAAGTGAAGAAGACATTATGATATGCCTCGGGAATATATTACGTATTTCCATTTCATATGTCTTTACGTTGGGTCTTATTGATTTCACCCAGCTCTAGTACTCAGTGGTTGTTGTGGTACCAAGCTTTTGATCTGTCCCTGACTGATGTGATGCCACCAACCACACCACTCCCTGCAAACAGAAAGATAGACACGCACGCACGCACACACACACACACAAAGAGCATCTGGACTGCAGATACTGGCCCACACACTGCTGCAGTTTCTTACCAAGAGCTCGTCCATGCTAGTTTGACACTTTTCCAGGTTGATGCGTTTGATGGCCACCTTCTCCTTTCTGGGTTTGCAGTATGCTGCCTGGACAACTGCAGTGGCTCCGCTCCCTGAGTAGAACAACATTAAGAGTGAAACTGTAGGAGCAGCGAAGACAGCAGTCAGAATATGACAGCTCGACTAAACATTTTGTGTGCAAGTGCTAAATTTAAGTAGGCTCTAGTTTCAAAGATTGGGTCATTTATAGTATTCACACATTACTGTAATACGTAGCATCAATCTTGGATTATAAAAAACGGCAGTTAAATACCACATCAGACCAACTCTATGTTCAAAGTCATCAGTCACGTTACCTGAGCTAACTTAGTGTATAGATGAATGGCTCACTATAATCCGTGTCATACTTTCAGCAAAGGAGCACCACCCTCTCCAACTGACTAGTCCTCACGCACTGTAAGCTAACTTGAGTTAGCCCTTTAGCTTCAAGCTGACTTGCTAAGGAGCCATCACACTTTAGCTCGCCAACTAGCTACCTAGCAGAAAACTGATTTGGCCTTGCCAGGAGCTGTTAACCTTCCTGACATGTAGCTGCGGGTTGTAACTGGCCTTCTGTTAGCTAAAAGACATGCGATGCTAGTTGGCTAGTGCCAGTTGGCTTTAGACACAGGGGAGGCTCGGATGCTAACTTTAGCATGCTAAGCTACTCACCTATCACCTCATTGAGTTCGTAGTCATCCCTGTCGATTGACCAGGGTTGAGAGGACTGGTCGTCTGCCATGGTGTCGTTGTTTGGGCGGTGTAAACAACACGTCTAAATGGTAACAGGGAGAAAGATGTTTATTGTTACTCCATTCGTCTAATGCAGGCTGTTCCGCTGACAACTCCTGCCGCTCCTGCCGTCAACACAACTTTGCGCGCGGCTGACGCATCGTATTACGTACGAACTCTGAAGGAGGCACAAAGATGTCGCCATCTTGAGTGCGGCAAAGTCTGCTATATGTCTAAAAACAACAAACAAACTCGGAAACAGAAAACATCCGCAGGTGGACCCCCTTGTTGAGATAGTTACTGGCCAACAGCATTCAGGTTAATTGAAATGTTTCAGTCTTTTAGGTAATAGATACGCTTTTCGTACACATGTAGTGTGCAAAGTAGACCCAATAGAGGGCGCAAATGCCTCAACTAAATGCGTTCTTCTTTTTCGTGGTTCCTGGCAGTTGACATCCAAAATGTTGTATTACTGCCACCTACTGGATGAAATACTATCCCAAGTGCAATAAATTTACAGTGCCCACCCAAAGTACTCCCATTCAGTGCATTGTCCGTTCAATGACTCAGACCCAATGGACTGAGATGGTGTCAGTGTTGTGGCTATTTCTTCTCCTGATATGTCTGAAATGTACAAGAATCTCCTTGCTGCATCCAACACGATCTTGCTCCCTTCCTTTTGCACTGCTGCTCGTTCATCCTTTCTTTCTAGTCTCGTGGTAGCTTCAGCGTATGACAGACCCTCTTCTGCTCCGACTTTACTCACTTTTATTTGTTTTATTTTTTCAGACATTGTGCTGATGGTAGTTTCCCACACAGTGAATGCACTTTGCTTGTTGCTGCTCCTCTTCACACTCCTCTCTTTCACAGTTGTTCTTTTGACTCCTCTATATACTGCAGCCACATGTTCGTCCTCCTGACAACAGAAGCACCTTAATGGAGCTCTTTCATAAGGCCTCACCTTGTAACATATGTAATCTAAATGTACCCTCTCTGGCAAATCTCCCTCAAAAGTTAAACACACAGAATTACTTTGCTCCCTTTCTCCTTGACGGAATTTTGTTAGTCTTCTCGCCTCACAAACACCTTCAATATCCCGAAATTCCTCATCTTCCGCTGACTGCAGTACGCCACTTACAACTCCTTTCTTTTTGATTTCTGACCTGAGTGGGAAGCATTTCAAACTGCTATAATCTTTATACATTTTAATCCTCAAAGCTTGATCTCTCTGCCGCCTTGACACACAGTCTCTGATAACATCCCACTTTTTATTTTGATTGACCAAACATCTCCAAATTTTTCTCCAACTAACTTTCCAATTTAAGGGCAACTTAAATTGCCCTTAAGTTGCCCTTGATTTTAACTTTCCTTGGATACTATGACCTGGATGACTGAGAACCTTCAAAGACACAATGCTGGGTCGTTTACTCTAAACCAGTTCCTTAATTTTAATAAATTCATTATATGTTTTGTTTGTAAAATCTTGAAAAGTAGTAAATAAAACTGTCATTTACAGGTTAGTAAAAGTACACTATTTTGTTCTAAAATGTGGTGGAGTAGAAAAAGAAGGTAGCACAAAATGGAAATGTACAAGAAAAGCAAACTTTAAAATTGTACTTTGGTAGAGTACTTTAGTAGATGTGCTTAGATACTTCCCACAAATGAACTGCAGACAGATCTAATCAGACTTAATCTTTCAGTCTCCAGGTTGAAATGTGGGATTTGCCAAGAAGGTTCATGAAAAGCAGATGGACTGTGCTAAAAACTCAACAGACTGCAGTTCTCATAACTCAAATTTTTGTCATTTCTGTGGCAAATACCTACTCTTCGGGCTGTATCCTTTGGTAACCCAGGAATTGAATGTCAGTGAAACAGTGCCCTGAGGCATGAGGATGTTTTGGTATGTGAGGAAGCAGTGTGGCCTGCTCTTACATGTTCAACAGGGACCAAGCAAAGACACAGACTTATCAGAGGTCACTTATTCTGTTTACAGTGCTGTTTTGAATTGAGCAGAAGTTTATGTGACACATTAAATTTCTGTCCGCTTTATCCAAATTCATTTAAGTAGAGTCAAAGTTCGCTGGTTAGTTGTTCCATGGTCTGCATACAAACCAGCCTTTGCTGCAAATCCCTTTTTCTGGACTCAGTGATTTTTACAAAAGCACATTGACTAGTTTGGCAGTGCAGCAGGGGGTGGCTAATGCTGAATGTTTTTATTTATTTATTTTTTTACATTAGGAGTTCTGTTAATAGAAAATGGGGACATTTTAATAAAATTGTAACTTAACATGTCTCTGAGAATGTAAAAATCGTCACCACTTTGTCTGATTCAATTGATCTATGGTGTACAACAATCCAAACCAGCTCTGGGCGAGGAAACAATTGTACTCTGCCTTCATCTCTACCTAAATGCTGTTTTTTGTTGAATGAGCAGAAGATTTGAGCCAATTATGGAGCTAAAAGAAAGGGACAAGAAATGGTTAAATGATCTGACCAGAGAAAGTGTAATACTCACTCCTGCCTCATCAGGTACTTCAAGTTGCCCTTGAGCAAGGGACTCAAGCCCAAATGGCACACATGGATCAGAGAAGCTCCCAAATGAAGGTATTTAAGTGTACAAAATGTGAAACCAAGATAAAATGCATGTTTTCTTGCACGTTTTTTTCTCTCAAGGTAAAAAACCCCACATGTGCAGTGTTAAAATAACCTTCTGTTCTCAAACAGAACCATGGTAAAAACTTGACAAAGACAAAGATGCACTCTGTTTTCCTACGTGTTTTCCTGAACCTCGTTTGTAGATTTTGGAAGTGGTCGGCCCTTGTCCGGAAGCTCTCCCTCTGATGCTGCACTAAAGCTCACTCATCCTGATGCTGACAGTGCCCTGAGGGTAAGCCAGGACTGAAAGGGAAGTGCTGAGAGCCACAAGAGCCCCAGACGCACCAGTGATTGCAGTGCTGTTATCCAGGCAAGGCTGAGATGCACATGAAAGGAAAGCCAAAATAAAAAGTCTCATTCAGTGTCAACTAATATGCTCAAACTTACTGTGAACTATGTAGATGGACAGAGAGCCTAATCTGTTAATCAGCCCTCTTGATCATATTCTTCTTACCTTGTGTTCAAATAAGGATCAGCTGTCCCCATGAAATACAACTGACAAAGACATGAAGTGAAATTTCCACAATATTACTTATAAGACCTGATTACAGTTACTTGAGTGCTTCTCAAGTGAGCGTCCCCTCCAATTTTATTCACATAGTTTCCTCTGGGGAAGGAATGGGCCTTGAAGTGCTTTAGAGAACATTTATTATAAAAGATAGGCTGTAAAGATTTTTCATTCCAGGTGCAAAGACCAACTAATAATGTGGCATGCTTTAACTGCTTGCTCTTAAGTCAAACAGTATGTTGGGATAAGATGGTGTGAAGGTGTAACCTAAACTATTGTGACATCGGCACCGCTGCTTGCATAGCAGGCTTGTGAAACCGGTGCTTGAGCCCGCAGGAGAACTGACACCATTCAGACTGCCGGGAAATCCCACCTGATTCGCCGCCTAAGGTGTGTTGTCTTCATATCCGGCTCAGCAACCCCAATCCCAGGTCGTCTTACATAGCTTAATTGCGTTTACATGGAGAGAAGAAGCAATTTTGGATGAAACGGTGCAGCAAGCGAAACGTGGAAAGACAAGACCTGACTGCGTAAAAAAAAAATAAGACAGAGGGATCAAATTCAGAAAGGATGGAAACGAATGGGATCGAAAAGACAAATGGTAAGAAGCATTTTGATTTCTATACCATTGTGCACATTAAAGTGCGTCTTTCATTCGCTGGATGTAATTTTGCTCCAGAATTGTCCAATACTGAATAATCCCCGGGCCAATATGGCACATGGCTTTTAGACTTCTTCTTACAGTTAAATTGTTGCAATTAAACCTTTATCTTCACCACCTGCGGATATTTAGCCTACTTTATTGAACGACATGTGGAATAAGATCAACCGTAGGCCTATACATTTTAAGAGTCGGTCATACTCTGCCAAAAGGTGTGGCCCCTTTTATTCTGCCCGGTTTCACCTTTCTGCAATCCAAACCAAAACAGCGCACCACCTCTTTAACCACAGAAGAAAACACCCACTTCAAGCACTGTTATCAAGAGGCGATAAATGCTCCTGCATCTATCTCTTCTTGCCAATCAGTGTGTTTGTTGCCCTGTTTGCACCTGTAAACTTTTTAAAACTTAGTAAAGTAAAGCCTGGTCGGGTGCATTTAAATCTCAGCACTTGGCACAATGTCACCACTAGATGGAGTCGAGAGTCAACAATAGCAGGACCACACTGGACTTATAGACACTAACTTTAGTTGTCATGTAGCTTAAATTGTGATTCTTTAGCTAATTAAGGCATTGTGAGAATTAGATTTTTATGTAGCTGCTAATGTAACCTAAGTATTGTTGAAAGTCTATGTATTTATTTTTCTTACTAGTAGACTATTTAGACCTATTGCTGCGCTTAGGCTACTAGTAGGCCAGCCTATTGCCTCCTGTCACTTGTAGTCCTAGATATCTTACTGTTATGCTTTACTGATTTAAGTCGTTTGTTCCTCAAATTTAAGTCGTTTTGGATAAAAGCGTCTGCCAAATAAGTAAATGTATTAACCTCACTGCCAGGTTATTATCTAAAGTTAACTACGGGGTCTTCAAAATTGATCAGCTCCTTCTCCTGAAATAATTTCTGAAATTACTTAAACTGACAGAAGTTTTGAACCACCTCGTCTTGCAAACAAATGCTGGTGTTAGGACTTGAGATCATGCTGTCAGCTGACAGTCTGAAGGGGAGTCCCGACAGAGATGAAAGTGAACTTTGAGTGGGGCAGGTACACGCACTCCCACACACTGGTCGGCCACACCGCCTTGGGAACAACACTGTCCGGTAGCGTTTCAGCACCTCAGGCACCATGAAATGCCTGCAAAGACAACCCAAACTGAGCAGATCTGAGGAATTACTCCACTATGCCAGAAGCCAGAAGGCGATCCAAATGAACGTAAAGCTCCTAGGTAGGCAGTTATTTCAACTATATCTTGTAGCAGACGTGGCGTCGGAGGGGGAAGTGCGTGAGAAGTGGAAGATGGAGGTAAGTTAGGCCTATAGGAGCAGCAGGAACATATCAGGGAGGGAAAAATGGGTAAGAAAATACATTTGAAGTTACCGGGATGACTGCGAGAACGAAATCCACCTGGCTGCTATAAAACTGACTGGGAGCAAGGGCGTAGGCTATTTGGAGTTCTGTTGGATAAACACAACGTTGGATTAAGGTCAAACGTGACGATGTCAGTCTAGTTGATGTTGAAATAAGTGGAGTAATCATTGTTAGATGTGTCTTACAGACACAATTAAAGAAGGGAATGGAAATATGCCAAGGCAAGGCAAGTTTATTTGTATAGCACATTTCAACAACAAGGCAATTCAAAGTGCTTTACATACTAAAGCAGCAATAGGAAATAAAAACAGGGTAAAACAGGACAGTAAAAATCACAGTGCAGTGTACGATATTGATCTACAGCATCACATTTTATTTAATTAAAGGCAGCGTTAAAAAGAAAATTCTTCAGTCTTGATTTAAAAGAACTGAGAGTTTCAGCAGACCTGCAGTTGTCTGGGAGTTTGTTCCAGATATATGGAGCATAAAAACTGAACCCTGCTTCTCCTTGTTTAGTTTTAACTCTGGGGACAGAAAGCAGACCTGTCCCAGACGACCTGAGAGGTCTGGATGGTTCATAACGAAACAGAAGTTCAGTATTTTGGCCCTAAACCGTTCAGTGCTTTAAAAAACAACAGCATGATTTTGAAATCAATTCAAAAGTGCATAACTGAGTTAGATGGCTACAAAGAGTCATGTTTCCCATTAACTGGAAGAGTTCCAGTAAAAGAGTATTGTAGTTTAACAGAGTTGTTGACAGTCAAATAATATTCAGGATTAGTGGCAGTGCAAGGTGTGCAACAAGATCTGTTATGTTGTATTTTGAATCAGAAGTCCTGCCTGACACAATATTCTTAGATCATATCAGTTATCCAGTAAGGACCTTTGTTCGTGAACCCATTCAGTGCAGGCATTGTTGGAAATTTGGTCACAGCTCGCTTCTGTGTAGACACGATATTGGGATGTGTGGTGAATGTGGAGATGAGATGTGCAGCGGCAGAAACTGTGGAAAAGATGTGTAATCAGTGTGGGGGGAGTCATGAAGCACTGCAAGCAGACTGTCCAAAGAGAAAGAAAGAGATTAGAGGGCATGAGGACTGTAGGTCAAGGTAGGAGTATGAGTAAGGACAAAGTTCTTAGCATTTCTGGCCTTAGTGATTAACTGGGCTGCAGAGACAGAAAGGAAATCTGAGATATTAGAAATAGTTGATGCTGCGAGAACGTTTTTGGATATCGTGGGAGTTCCTGGAGAGGCAGTGCAGGGGTGTTGAGAGAGGCTTTTAGTCCCTCATAGAGCCTAGATTGAGTAGGTTAGTTTTATTAGAGAATGGGATGATGGATGGGGAAGAACTTTCCCTAATATTTTAGTTTTTATTTTAGTTTTGAGAATTGCATCTTATTTTCAATCCAGATAAGGATACAAACCAACAAAGACGAAAAAGATGTGACCAAGGGGTTATCCAGGGTCAGACCAAGCGCTTTGTTATTACAGTGTAGGCTACGTCTCAACTTGTTTATAATGTGTAAAGCAATAAAACTGTGCGCGGGAAGGGGCTTGCCTTGGTTGCAATCTTGGCTTGTGATTTTGTGCATTCAGCTCAGTAGATTTGCAGGAAATTTTGCATTTAATCTCTGCTCCTCGGTTCCACAGGTATGGAGGGTGATACGGACCTCAAGTTCCTCCTGCAAGGGGGAGATCTTCTCAAGGTCCGCTCTCCATCCTGGAAGAAGTTCCGCCACTTCAGACTCCAGGAGGACTGCCAGACCATGTGGCACGAATCAAAGAAACCCTTCAGGACAAACCAGACCTGTGAGTGCTGCCCCAGCATCCCACCTGCATGTGTGTGACAATACAACTAAAACTATCTTTGATATCTTTTCCCAGGTCAGATGGATTTTTCTTCATGGATAATAAAAGTGAGAGAATGATCACAGAGCTATAAAATATTATTTCTGTCTGAAAGTCCTTGGTATTATCACACGCAACTGGGTTGTTAATGATAGCAGTGACAAGTTTTCAGGGTGTGTTTATCAAGATAGTATTTTTTGTAGTTTGAAGGAGTGGTTGTATTTTCCCCTTGGAATACATCCATATGCATATTTTCATGCAGTCACAGTGCAGTCACAGTTGCCATGTGAAATAACATGCAACAACTCTGCACAAGTGACTGAAAATGTGGATTTTTCAGTTCTCACAAACGTCTAATGTGACGTCAGTAAACAAACAGCCGGTTTATGTTTATCAAGCAGGCTGGTCTGTGATGTCTAAAGTAAGATTTACAAATGGGCACAATAATTTGTTTTAATCCATACACAAACACTAAGCAATTTGAAGTAAGCGGAGGCAAGTGTTGTGTCGAAGATGCATTTCCTACCCGTTAGGTTCAACCAGAATCCGCTTTTTGGCTGGATTGGCTGTTTTCCCAGCAAAACAACAAGTCCACCACCTAGCAGTAGTTTATTTAAAACATATATTTATATTTATAGGCTGCAGTATTGAGTCTATGTTGGTAAATGCACATGGTCTAATCGAGTGGTGACAAGCTATTCTGTCTAGTTAGAAAAATGTAATTCCACATAGATTTCACAGAAAGCCCACCACTAACACTTAAACGCAGCATGCGTTTGTGAATCTGTGTGAAGCTGGAAACTGGGAAAGCAGTCTCAAAACTCTCCATGCAAATGTAACCTAACCCTTGCGTATCAGGTGATCCGAGCACACCCAGATCACACACATTTAACAATCTGTAAATAAATACAAAGGAACGTCACATATTTTGACATTTTTATGCACAGGAAGCTTTTTGAAAGCGAAAATTATCAACTCTGTGAAGCTGAAGTTAAAGATCTGTACGTAAAACATTCATATTTATTCAGGTTGTCATGTGTGCATTTGTAAAACTCTTTTAATTTTGTGTTTGGTGTTTGTGTGTGGATTGGACATGCATCTGTGAGTACACAAAATTACAAATTGTGTACAGTTGTAAATCTTATTTTTATTGTAATACACATTTGTGACCATTTTTGAGTTTAATACCTCTCCATACAGAATTGCCCTATTTTTTTTTTTTTTTTTTACAGTCCTATGGCATAAGATTTAGTGTAAAATGACATTTGCAACTCTTCTCGTGTCTCCAGTTTCACTTGATGAAATCTCAGCTGTGCGAATGGGCCGTCAGTCAGAGGGTCTGAGGAAGTACACAGAGGAGCAGGAGGAGGGCCGCTGCTTCTGCATCATGTTCAAGGGCCGCCGCAAGAACCTGGACCTCATGGCCAGCTCAGAGGAGGAGGCCAAGCAGTGGGTCACCAGCCTGAACAAAGTGGCGTCCAACATAAACAACCTCAGCGTCCAGCAGAGGACAGGGCAGTATCCTTGTCATGATATTGGAGGTTAGACTTTGAACATGACTGATTTTCAGCAATGCACAGGAATAACCACTCTGGTCCTTATAGGTGATATGAGTCATAACCGATTACAGAAAGCAGACAATTTTTCTGCTCCTTACATTAAAATCACTTCAGTTGGATCATCAGCTGCCTGAGGAAAGCAGACAAGAACCATGATGAAAAGCTGAGTCAGTTAGAGCTCAAAAACTTCCTGCGTCTGATCAACATCAAGGTGGATGACGACTATGTGGAGATGCTCTTCAAGGTGATGATGACCTCCAAGCTCTTAATATCTTCAGGAGCTAAAAAAAATATTAAAAGTTATTGCTACAGTTTTCATAGATAGATGTAAATTTAGAAAAAAAATGAAGATGAAATAAAAAAATCTTGATGAAAAATGTACCCCCTACCTTCTTAAGACTTAATAACATGTTCAGGTTAACTAGTGTGGACCAACTTTCACATTACATTTCCATCATACAGAAATGTGACAACTCAAAATCTGGATACCTTGATGGAAAGGAGATTGAAAACTTCTATCACCTGTTGACCAATCGGGAAGAAATCGCCGTGATCTACGGGGAGTACGCTAAAACTACTGGCTTTATGAGTCCTGAAAACCTGGTGGACTTCCTGATGAAAGAACAGATAGAGAAAGCCTCACTGGCGGACGCACACAGGATTATCGAGAAGTATGAGCCAAATGAAAATGGTCAGTACCTTTATCTGAAATAACGTGTTTGTGTTTCAGGTTGTTACTTTCAGCATCACAGCCAAATCACTGAAGACTAGCCGTGGTACTCTGGCTACTTTCTTTTAATTATTCATTTTCATTTTTGGTATTATAATGATGTAATATTGATTATAATAATCTTAATCCAGTGCTTTCACAAGGCAGAAAATAAAACACAGATAAAACAAGAAACATAAAAACAAAAAAAACATTTATTTATATATATATATACAGTTAAAAGAAAAGAAAAATAAAGTTAACTAAAATCAGGAAATGCTCTCTTGTAAAAATTTGTTGTTAGAATGATGATTTTTTTCTCTGGCATGCTGTTCCAGAGCCTCGGGGCCCTGATTGCAAGTGCTCTGTCCCCTTTAGTTTTAAGTCGGGCCTCTGGAACAGATCTCAGCCTGAGGGTGTCATAGTTCGTGTCGATGCGTATGGTACTAAAAGGTCAGAGCTATAGCAGGGAGAGAGTCCACGAAGAGCCTTAAAAGTAAACAGTAACATTTTAAAATATATTCTAAAACATACTGGGAGCCAGTGTAATGAAGCTAAAACAGGGGTGATTTTTTTTTTGTTCTGGTTCTGTAGTCTGGCAGCTGAGTTCTGGACAGTCTGTAGTAGATCAGTAGGTTTTGGGGTCAAGCAGTAATCCAGGCTTGATGGGATGAGGGCGTGTAAAATGTTCTAAGCATCCTTAAAATTTTACATTGTTAGTATTTTTTTATATTTCTAAGATGGTAAAAATGCGATTGCACAAGCTTTGTGGTGTGCTTCTCAAAACTTAAATTAGTCAAACCAGATGCCAAGATTCCTTGCAACAGGCTTGATATGATCCACTAGGGAACCAGCAATTATGCAATTATGTATTGCATTTGTGATTTCAGAATAGCCCTTTAGATTACATTTTTGATGTAATTTGGAACACAGTGACTCAGGACTAGGAGATTTAAACCATGGTGCAGTAACAGGAGCTCTCACTGTCCAGACACCTTTCTCAGTCTTTTGAGCCATAAGGCAAAAAATAGCCTCCTTTGTCTTTATCAATATGTAATATGTGCAGGAATCATATGTTGAGTAAAAGAGAAACATTTGGCCAATGAGACCTGTAGTTCCAGGGACTACAGATGCAGAATAGCCTTTTGACTAAGTCGTGTGCATTTACAGCAATGTTTATTAATGTGCACTGTCCCTGTTAAACCAGTTAACACAAAAATACTGCTCTGTGGGTCGGACCTAGAGAAACAAGAGATGATTGACATGTAGAGAAACAGGCTTAAATTCTCTAACTGGTACTAATACGCCACTGCAAAGATGTACAACAAACAGCAATTTTCCAAGTCAAATATCATGCTGGGAAGCCAACTAACCTGTTAGACAAAGCCCTTTTATCACCAGAGCCTATAGTGCCTACAAGATAAACTTAAAAAACATGCAGTATGCAAAGAGAACAGTGTTGTTGGTGCTCTTACGGTTAAGTAATGTATTACATGAATGTTTTACTTACATACACCACAGCTAGGACATCTTATGTCAGGTTGCGAAGCCTATTTAATGTTGCATTTAAGGTGCAGAAGATATCTCAGCTGATTCACACACAAACCTTTCAGCAAGGATCTTTATTTATCTTTATCTTGGATTTCAATATGAAACCAGCACAGGCGTAATCAACTCTTCTTAAGGGAGAGTGTATATGTATTACACTCACACGCCTGTTCGGCCTTGTCCTTGTGTTCTTTCAGCCAAAGAGAAGAAGCTGCTGTCCAAAGATGGCTTCCTCATGTACATGCAAAATCCAGAGGCCTCGGCCCTCAATTCAGATCACAAAGAAGTGTACCAGGACATGAGCCAGCCGCTCAGCCACTACTTCATCTCCTCCTCCCACAACACCTATCTCATGGAGGATCAGCTCAGTGGGCCCAGCAGCACGGAGGCTTATATCAGGTAACGGCTTTCGTCCAACCTGTAAGAATCTGCCCTTCAAGTCTTGAACTCAGCTGCTACAGCTTTGATGTACTGGTACAATCACTGCAGGTAGTTATTCAACTTTTGGTCTCTGGTTAGCTCTCTATCCCAATGGGAGGAGGGCTGAAATATGTCTGTAGTTTGAGCAAAGCATCTGTCTCAAAGCAATATGAGGATGAACTTACGCTGTGTAGTTCACGAAGGAGAAAGTGCAAATAAGTCAGAAACACTGTCCCGGATGATTAGGAGTGGCCTGTTTTAACCTGGCCATCTGTTGGAACCTTTGGACACGACTTGTATGCACTGGCTGAGGAAAATGAAACCATTTGGATCAGAAAATAAACAAGTTTGTAGCCAGTATTGGTACAAAATATCCTGTCAAAAATAAACCACTGCCTCACCAGAAATAAAATAAAAAATGAAACGCTAATATAGAAATCTGTTTGATGGTGGAAGATGAGTTATTTCTACACTTTTTTATAATGGTTCACTTAACTTCCAAGTGCCCTCTCGGTGTGTTTCATCATATTTTATTGGCTTGTTTCTTCAAATTCATCACAATCTGCATGTTTATGTAAATAAGTTATTAGTTATTTTAACCACCTGGGGTTTATTAACAACAGGCTGCTTTACAGAGCCTCTTTGTAGTCCAACCATTCAGTCACTAATGCTGGTTGTGACTCTCTCAGGGCTCTGCTGAAGGGCTGCCGTTGTCTGGAGCTGGACTGCTGGGACGGGTCAGACGATGAGCCGGTGATCTACCACGGCTACACACTCACTTCAAAGATCCTCTTCAAAGACGCGATCCAAGCCATCAAGGAGTATGCCTTTAAGGTACAGTTAGTATCCATTATCATAAAATATCCATTAGTACTCTACTTAAGTTTTCCTCATCTGAATTCTCTGTGTCCACAGATGTCTGATTACCCAGTTATCCTCTCCTTGGAGAACCACTGCAGTGTGGAGCAGCAGAAAGTCATGGCCCACCACCTGAGCTCCATCCTGAGTAGTGCACTTGTCACTTCCCCCCTGGGGGATGGCATGCCCACAAACTTCCCATCTCCAGAGGTTTGTATCTACTCTTATCAATGACGGATGCATGTGATGATATCAGTCACTCACACAGCTACACTGTGTGTGTGTGTGTGTGTGTGTGTGTGTGCATGCGCATACCTTCAGGAGCTAAAGGGGAAGTTCCTGATCAAAGGGAAGAGGTTAAACAAACTTGAGGCCATCTTTGCTCCTGAGGCGGCAGAAGCTGATGACATGGACGTGACGGAGGAGGAGGAGTCGAATGATGAGGATGAACAGAAGGCGAAAAGCAAGGTGGGGGCTGTCACATCAAGGACGAGTGAATAAATCCTCTCACTTAGCACATTTTTAGCATTAGCAGACATTTCTTTTCCATTTAATGTGCAGAAGAAAAAGAATCTGAAACTAGCGAAGGAGCTGTCCGACATGGTGATCTACTGCAGGAGCGTCCACTTCCACGACTTTGACGACGCTAGACAAAACCTGAGCTTCTACGAGATGGCGTCCTTCAAGGAAGGAAAGGCCCTGGTGCTGGCCGAGGAGTCGGGTGAGGAAGACTTCGTTTCTGGATTCACTCAAGTGTTTTATTGTAAACATACATGTTATCTTAAGGATATTTTATAAATTACTTATTGCTGTTTCCAAAAAATTCTGTAAATTTGTCTCAGCTTGATTAAAGTTCATGAATAGGGCAGATTTTGAAACAAATATGTAAACGTGAGTTAATCATTAATTAACTTCCTCAGGGACATCTCCCTGCAACTAACCCTAGTAAGCTTAAGACCCTTGCCTTATCTTTCCTCCTCAACCAAAGCCAGACACTCCCCTTCTCTGCCTCCTCAGCCAGCTCCCTCATGGCCTTCCTCAACCTTGACCCCTTGATGCCCATAGCTCAAGCTCAGGGTGGATGATTCCACAAAGCCTCTGCAGCCAACCTCAGCAGTAACATTTGCCTGCTGTCCACCCAGCTTCTCTGCACTCAGCTGTCAGCTCCGAGTACTTATCCTTTTTCCGGTCGAAAGCTGCCTCCATCCCAGCCTCCCATTAGCAGCTGTTGACCATAGGACAACGTCTGGCCGAAGAGAGGTTATGATGATCTCGGTTAGAAACTTGAGCTGTCGTTCCAGGTCAACCCTCAGATTCCAATTGCTCCCAGGGGTCAGGGTTGTTTTCCCTCTCTGAGTGGTGGCCTTTGTTGCTCCTCCTTGCCCGACAAAGTGAATCAGGTGTTGCATTAGATGGTTGTCGTGGTTGACCTCCAGTCTGCTCTTGAACATCTACTGAGTTTCAGAGGACTTGGTTGTGACGCCATCCATATCGACCCTGCGCCAGCGCTGTCTTACAGCTGGACAGGATGTGCTGCAGACTTGGGTCAGGGTCATTGCAGAGTTAGCATCTTTCCTCTGAGCCGTACCACATATGCAGGTTGCCTGGATAAATAGCTACTGAAAGCAACAAAATTGAATTGAACATTTTCTTTCCAATATAGTTATGATGGTACCTCGGTCAGAAAAAAGTGTATAGAATGATGCACAAAAGTTGAATCAAACTTTCAGCTGAGTAGATAACTCTGTTCCACTATCTCATTGTGTTCTTCACAGCTAATGCCTACATCCGGCATAATGTGGACAAGCTGAGCCGAATCTATCCATCAGGCTTCAGGACCGACTCATCCAACTACAACCCGGTGCCTCTGTGGAATGCTGGCTGCCAAATTGGTACGTAGTCCAGACTCTCACATGCATGGCCAATCACTTATCTTTGATTCATCATTGTGCATCATCTTGTTATTCCTTTTCAGTGGCCTTAAACTTCCAGACAGCCTGCACAGACATGGACATTAACCAGGGCAGATTCCTGGTTAACGGAAAGAGTGGCTACATCCTGAAACCGGCCTACATGACCGACAGAGCCACGGAGTTTGATCCCATCACCCTGACCCGAGGAGAATGGCTGAAGCACAGGATGCTCCATGTCATGGTGAGAGTTTCTCTCTCTCACACGCACACAAACATATGCTGTAGAATCCTGTTGAGAATCCTGCTGTCCAGATCTTTAAGGATCTTTTATTATCTGACGGGATGTATCCCCCACCTGTCATCAGATTATATCAGCCCAGCAGCTCCCCAAGGTGAACAAAGACAAAAACTCCGTTGTGGACCCGCTGGTTAAAGTACAGGTGTATGGAGTGCCGGCTGATGTCGCTGAGAAAGAGACCAGTGTAATTGAAAACAACGGTACCTTTCTTTTCCAACACTATATACATATATATGTTTTGTACTGTACTTGTATTTTTCAATGCAGTTCTGTTTAAAAAGCAGATATTGGTCATATAAATACTTTTGGAGGTATTTCTTCTAATTCTAACAGATTGTTAAATGAAGGTAGCCAATGCAACATTTTTATTTTTATTACAGTTACAATGCTGTTTGACATTTTTCAGCCAGCTAAAGCTAAAGGGAAACATCAATGTTAGGCTTCAGAAACAACTCTAGAGTCATGGTAGAACATGTACCTTCCAGTAGTAGCCGCAATAGACCAGAATGAAAGTGCAGCCACAAAACACATTCTGAGTCAGCTGTAAGAGTGTTGTTTCTTATTTACTGGAAAAAACTCCTGCTCTGCCTTCCCTGTGTATTATCTGTTTTTAATATCTAAGACCCCCCACCCTCTGTGGGGGGCATGTCGAAATGCATTCTGTGAAGTGTGGGAAGCCTTAATAGCACAAGTAGACCAGGCAGGTTGAAAGATGACCAAATAACTCCTGGAATGTGCTGAACATCAGAATTAATGATGCACAACATCTGTGATACATCAAGTTTCCGACCGCACATTTCTTCTTTTCTGTTTGAGGTTTTAACCCAACATGGAATGAAAACTTTCAGTTTGATGTGTATGTGCCAGAGCTGGCACTGGTGCGTTTCCTCGTTGAAGACTACGACTCCATGTCTGATAACGACTTTATTGGACAGTACACACTTCCATTCAACAGCTTAAAAATGGGTAAGTGTTAGCAACTGGCAGTGGATATTTGTAGAATTGTTTTTCACACTTTATAAATGAACAGAGGCAGAAACTATCCCTTCTCTGGTCGAGCATAGACATCTCAGTTCACACTCTGCACAACGAGTTCTTCATATTCTCCTTTTTCTGATCACTGACTGGAACCACTTTGTGCTCCCACACAGGATACAGACATGTGCCTCTGCTCAATAAGAACGGAGACGTTCTCCCCTCAGCTGGACTCTTTGTACATATCATGGTTGTTGGTGCTGAGTAAGACGTCGCCGACTGGCATGTTCACAAGGACCTCCATCACACAGCCATATTTTATTTGGTTTTAATTGTTGCTATTTTATAGTTTTAGTTCATGATTAACTTATTGGCTTGATTCCATTAGTTTGAGCAGTTACTGTAAAAGTCAGATAAAAGCACATTATTCTCAAAGGAAATTAGTCTCAATTTAAACTAAAGATCTCCATCCGCAAGTAGAAATTAATTGTATTGGCAGGTGGGTTTTGTATGCAAATACTGTACATACTCATAATTACACTTAATACTTATGCAACACATTACAGGGACTGTTATACAAACTGTTTTAACTGGTTTGTGTGAGTTGCACTAGTATTACGCTATATTCAGGTTGAGATGGCATAGGACTTTTTTAAGACAGTTTGTGTCTCTAATTTCTGGTCAGTTAATGAATTGTTTGTTTAAATTATTTTTAATTTTAAAATCACCATTTTATGTGCCTTGTCTTCATCAGTAATTTTAGCCATCCAGTATCCTTATTTTTCATGTAACATCATCGACAGTTCTTCTTTATCTTTTTACATATCAAGATGAAGATTAAAGTTTTAAACATGACAACCTGTCGACAAACTTTTAACTTTTCTCTCCCAGCACAACTAAACAGGGTTTCACTTATCTGGAGGGGCCAAAGGGATACACTCTGTAGTCATGTAAGACTTTGAAGATTAACCTAATTAATAAACCTTCTGGCTTCTCATCCAGTGATACCAAGTGGAACAATACACCTGCATAGTTCTTAACCAATTATATATGCCTACAGTGCGCGTAGTAGGAAAATCAAGTACCTTTTTAAACCACTATTTTACGCAAACAGGAAAAGGAGTAGACGTGTTTGTGGCTGAGCCACTTCAGCCTTTCCACAGAACACAATTAATACCTAGTGAACTTGGGATAGACACACCCTTGATACACAGAGTGCAACAATGCATCAGTGCAAATATCAAAAGGGAGGTGATCATGGGTAGGCTTACTACTGATTGGCATGAAAACCTTTGACTAGGATTATTTAATAAGTCTTCCATACTTAAAGTGGCTATGATCAGTGTTTTATAACAATGGATCACATGACTTCCTGTTTGTGAAAGGGGTTGCTCTTTTAGGGACTATCCCATGTTCCCCTTAGCTCTATGGAGTTTTTTTAGCTCATTGTTTTGATGATATAACCCGCAGCTTTACTTGTGGTTCGCTTCCATAGTGTGCGGCACCAAACAGCACACAGTTAGCAGGTAGTTTGTGAATATAGTGAACCATTTAACAAAGAGACAGGTATTTTTTTATAAATACATGAAAAGAGCTAAAAGTAGAGTCAGTGGACCTGCATTCCCCAGGAAGTCAGAAACATGACCCCATTTATGCTAATGTTGCTCCATATCTGCTGGATTTGTTAATAGGCAACTCTATGCTAACAAGTTAGCCATATCAAAGTAAACGATAGGTCAGTCTTGTGTTTGCAGCTTGTTGCTGCTGCACTTACATGGTCAAAACTTTATTAAAATATACATTTGATATAAGTTTAATTCTTCAACCTGCCAGCATGTTTAGGCTAAATAAAAACTGACTTTGTTGCCATTAGTGTGCTGACAGAAGACAATCAACATTCCTCCATAAAAATGTGCTTTATTGAGACATGTCTGAAAAGAAATGAATAGCAAAATAAATGAATAATATTATAACAGAACACTAACATTCTCTCTCGTGACTTTTGGAGTTATTAGACCATTTCAGGAACAGAGCGACAGTGGAAACCTCAATCACACCAAGCTGAAGTGATGACCTTTGGCCTTAATTCATGTAGCATATCTGACATTTGAATAAAAAACAAAATAGACATGGTGTAATTGTTTCAATGAAGCCTTTTATTATGGAAAGAAAGGGGAAAAAACTGAAACTCAGAATGACAACACGCTGCCAACACTCAAACTAAGCCAACAAGAACCGACAAGTGTTTAGAAAAAAAAAAAAAAAAGTGAATAACCTGACCAAAAAACAACGACAAAGCTGTGACTTTAACTCAAGTGTTGCAGAACTTTGGTGTTAAATCAATACAAAATGATTGAATGTGATTATGAGTGAAGTGAAACAAAAACTGTAAGGAAGCACAAACAAGATGCCTGTGCACGCACACATACACGTCCCCGAATAGGAAAGACAAGACCTGACTGAGTTCTTACCAAAAGGCAAGAGATAGGGACATTACAGATCTGAAAGGAAGAAGATGGAAAAAAGCTGGATAACAATGGGCAATATGCAACTTTTCAAACCAAATACTGACAAAAAGGTAGGTAGAAAAATATCACAATGATACAAACATCTTCAGAGAAAGGTAATCATTGAGAGGTTGAGACAAGTTGACCAAACGCTTCTTTAAAAAAGGACATTGCACTGAAACCATCATCATGAGCTGAACACTCACCCATCACAAATGCTTATGTAAAAGAAAGAAAATATTTCAATACATCTGAAGGAGCAGCAGCCTTTCAACTTGAAAAAAAAAAAAGTTGGAAATCATGAAGTAGTGTAGGTCTTTAACACTATGACACAAAACAAAGCAATAAAGCAAATTAGTTTTTTTTGAGTGTACAGTCCCTTGATGGCACTACAGAGCTTTTTCCATGCTTCATTGCTTCATTTCATTGTTTCACAACATTAAATGACCTGACCGCATATGATCTACATATCTGGCCGAGCTGTTTTCACACTCCATAGGAAAGTACTAATGAGACAACGCTAAAACGTGTAGATGAAACCTCGGAATTAATGAAGAAACATTGCTTTGTGCCTCGACAGGCAGTAAGGCATCAATGCCACGATGAGGTTCTTCGCAGTCCTTTTTTGCAGTGCCCCAGTAGTGTTCCACTTAGAGCTGGCCCCTAACATTGGGAGGCTGTTCTGGACTGAGCACCCATCTGTAGGTTTGGAAGGTGTCCTTTTTTACGTTGTTCCACAACAAAAGCTGATAATTATTGGCAATGTAGTTTACTACATGAGGTCGCTTTGGAAATTTAGTTGTAATAAGTTGTAATAATTAAAATTTTATCCTCAAATGACTAAATTGTGTGTGGTTTTTCCAGACCAAATAATGTGAAAAAGACATGTTTAAAAAGGTTCTATTATGAACACTAATCGTGATAACCCGGCCAGCCTCAACCGAACCTCTACTGGCTAGCCGTGTCAAGTGCTCTAGACACCAAATCAAACACTTGGGATGGAACCCTCCCCCTCCCCCCCAAAAAAAGGTTATTGCCATGGTAGCTAATGTTGCAGCATTCGGTTGCGTGGCTCCTCTCATATGTAGGCACTGAGGTGAAGAGCAGTTAAAAATAGCCTGGGAAGGTAAACGCCACACAAAGTCTCCGCTGGTTTTAGCCAGAGAGGCCAGGTCATCACTGTATGTAAATCAGGGAGAATGGTGCGATTTTAACACTGTCCAGACTCGATCAGACACCATCCTATATTCCCTAAAGACACTAACCTCACAAAAAAATAAAAAAACATGGCACTCGACCCATTTACTGTAAGATCCCAGACCATTTGAAACAACAACAACAACAAAAAAGGGATACCTTTGCAACTGTTTACAATTCTGGAGAAAGATCATCCTCTAAGGGTGAAGCTGCACCACTATGTGTGCCCCACACACAAAAAAAGAAAAGACAAAAACCTGGGCTAAAAGCTAGCCATATGATAAGCACGACATGACAAACAAGGACCTCATAACATTTAAAAAAACACAAATGTATTTGACCACTATTTGTCAAAAGAATAAAACCTATAATGCTATACTTTCTACTGATGGTTTAACAGCTATAACTAAACCCCTGTTAAAGATATGAAGCCTGTTAAGAAATTCCTTATTTGGCAAATAATAAAATGAGATATGAGGGGGAGAGGGGGGGATAAATGGCACAATTTTATGTAAGCTTTCTGATCAAACTATCAAACGCAAAGAACTACTGTACTTGCAGGTGGGGCGTAAGGTTCACAATTGCAGATGTACTCCTTGCCTAAAACAAATGAACTATTTCTACATATAATGAAAGCAGAAATAAAACAAGGTCACATCTATATAATGGCACAGGCATACTGGGGAAAAGAAAGAATACCATGGAGACATTTACCCAGCGTTTGATGATCACAAAAACTGAAGTAAAACTTTTATCTCAAATACTTCTGTGTCCACTTTAAAGCATATTGTGTGTGAAAAGAATTAAGTACTCTGGAAATATGCCATGTACAAAATATCTCCCCATATAAACAACATTCACACAAGGCACTTCATTCAGTAAGAAAAGAGAATCACAGTCCTTTCTACTACCAGAAACTGCCTGCATAGCAAAAATACGAGGACAAAATCTTTTCAGACTTTTGTGTGGTACCACAAAAGAAGTTTCAGGAAAAAAAAAGTTGTGTTTTTTTTTGTTTTTAAAACAAGAACTTCACTGAATAGTAAAACTTCGTTGGTTTGAAAATAAAGACCAGAGTTCATTCCTCTTAGCATTTTGTCCCCAATAGTATCAACGTAGGACGTTCTGTACACTTTCTGGTGTGATTTTTGTGAAACACAGTGCTCCTGGGATATTTAGTGTTTCTTATTTTCTGATGGCACTCAGAAGGCAGCCAGTCGCTAGCAGATGAGAGCAGAGACAGGTCACGTGAAGGTTTCCACAGTGAGACTCCAAGACGTCCCCTTGGGGCAGAGACAAGAGGGCCGCGTGTGGGACGATCTGCCTGAGTCTGAGAGATGCAGTTGTAGAAAGGGGCAGAGACTGACAGAGACAAGGATGGAGAGCACGGGCGCTTTGGTGTATCCTGCTACCTGCCTCTCAGATTCTGCAGGACCCCGTAAACCTCTTCTTCTTTGCTGAGTCCCTCGAAGAAAGGCAGCAGGTCCAGGAGCTCTGTATCATTCATATCGTCAAACCAGGATTGGACTGGGACCTTGGGAGACAGGGAAACCACCTGTTAATTACCTTTTATTTAATATCACCAAGATTACCAGCACCATACTCAAACATGGAAACAGAATCCAGAATCCTCTAAGTAACTTGATAGGCCTATATATTAAAAGCTAATACCGTCATCATGTTTTCCTTATTGTCATTAGAACTACTTGGACTGCATTTTTCAGTATTTACAAACTCATGTTAGGATAAGTATAATAAAGATGTACTTAAGGGTGGGTTCACACCTAAAGGTCCAGTTCGTGAATCAAACTAATGCGACAACTGGTCCAAAAGGTCCTGTTCAGACTTCATGAATTGCTGTCTTGTAACGGGAGTCTTGAAGTCGTTGTGGCATTCACACTACACGAGCTGACGACGACTCTGTATGGTCTCCAAACCACGTTTCGTAAAGAAAACGCGTGAAAAGTGTCACACGAAATGATGCGAAACAGGAATTGTTTATCATTATAAAGATTAAACCTTATAAAGACAAAGATTATGGGTGAAAGAATAGATTAGCACACGCAGGCAGCAGGGATTGTCTAAGCTACAGAGAGAGCTGGAGGTGAGTGAAAAGTGTTTTATAGCGAAAAAGTAGCTGCCTGCTCTCCTTGGCTGGATGTTGAGTCGGCCAACAGCTACAGATAGTAAGCATGCTAGATACCGGCCTTTGATGCGTCTTTGAGTAGTTCACAAATAATGATTGGCGAGCGCCGATAGATCGCTGATTTGCCACCGGTCACAGCTCGACGGTCTGCGACTTACAAATCGGGCTTAAAATTGCAAAGTGTGAACTAGGCTTTGTTTGCATTTGCCATACAAATTGGACCAGTGAAGTAACTGGGCCACATCTGCAAACATCCAAAAATCATAAAGTTGGGCCATGCAAATAAGCTGATAAAGGATAAAACATGTTTACATACTCTCTCCTTGAATGATTGAATTAAAGACTAAATGGACCTTATACATGCTACACACATAAAAAGTTCAAGATCAAAAGGTGATACACTTTCATCAAGTAAATTACATACTATAATTATATAGTGTGAACATTTGTTATGGTTTTTATAGTCTCCTTTTTCATATTTTGAACTTTGTAATTATTTTATATTTATGTTCTTTAATAAATAAGAATTCTTCAAATGACAAATAACAGTGCGCTTCCTGTGGATGGTTCGAATGGTGTTAATATCAGAAAGGAACCGCTCCAGAGTTCACTTGACAGGAGGACCTTCCTGGCAGACAACAGAGAAATTGTTGGATCCACACACAGTTCCGAGTTTGGCGTTCACACCAACCCAAACTAACCGTACCAAGGGGGTAAGGCTCCAGTGTTGAACCTGCCCTGAGGTAATGGACTACATGGTACACACAACAGTGGGAGCCTAGGTCTCTTTGGTGGGCAGGCAAATGATTTAACAGACATAGTTTCTGATTGTGACAAATATATTAGTGGTTTAGAGACTCACAGCATTTTCTGGGTGGAAAATGTAAGAGGCGGGTGAATTGTCAACAATGATGACGTTGCTGAGTTCTCGTCCCAGCCTGCTGAGGTCTTTGACATAGTTCCCTCTGTGAAAAACGCAGGATTCTCTAAAGAGTCTCGCTCGAAACACGCCCCACTGATCCAGCAGGTCTGCCACAGGGTCTGCATACTGTCCAGGCCAAACAAACACAGGGAAATGTTACAATTCTAGAAAAACTAATTAGACATATCCTGAAATGCACATAATTAATCAAACTGGTTATTGTGAAAACACATTGTCACGTCTACAGGGCTAGCAGCAAAACTTACTTGCAAATGCTACACTATTATTACAAAAGGAAACACAGCAGGTCACCGATCACAGTTGCGTTTACCCGAAAAGGAAGTTGCCTGAAATACTACTCTATGATCCAACAAGCACCAATGACACCTAGCTTTTAACTCAGCTTGAGGAACATAGGATACAGAAACATCAGGTCCTCAAAAGGGTTATTTCTGTCTCATTCATTAAACTTACCCATGAATTTCTGGCTAAGATGCAAAAGACACAGATGGAGAGCGAAACAGAGGAAGTGTGAAAATTGCAAAAGTAAAGAGTACATGAAAATAAAAAATACAGCAGAAAAAAAGAAATGGAAAATGTTGTTCCATGCCCGTTACTGGCTTGTAACCAAAACACATGTCACAACTGAGAATGTGTCCGGGCCTAAACGCACCTTGGCAAGACTGGCTGTAAAGAGCACACATTCAAATAGTTCTCCCATCTTTTGAAGAAACTCATCCACATGGGGTCGTTTCAGCACATACACCTGCAAGACACAACACAGATTTTAGGCCAGGTTTGAGAAAAACAACATACAAGGTGCTGCACACATGTCAGACAAACGCATGACTCAAAGTATGAGTATGGAGTACTATAACCTTCACAATGTGATTTATAACCGTATTGAGATGGGATGTCACCTCCATGAACACTTTTGAGGACTGCTACAAAAAAAAGTATTTCTTTTGCTTTATCATAAAATCTTTAAATATCTAAAATATATCAATCTCACTCACAGATTAGATGCCCTCCTCTCTTCGTCCAGCGGCTGCCACCCAGTGCAAGTAATCGTGAATAGGCCAACCAGGATACACACAGCCTATCCTGGATTACTTGAACTGGATCACAGTCATTCTCTTCGGGATCTTCACATAGGAACACAATGGAACATTTGCCCCTGATAAAAAGGTATACTTCACTTAAAATGTCTTTTCATTGTGTGTGTGCAACATACCTGATGAACAGTACCGTCGATCTCCACTGGAACAATAAAATCAGCATTGCTGATGGGCTGTGAGAAGAAACAGCAACATATCAGTGTCACGCCAACTTTTGGTGTAGTACCACAACTGATCAGCAGAGGTCCCGCTAGGAACACTAAAACTTTTCAGACTGTCAAATCTCTGTCTTCCTTTTGCAACCTCTATAGTAGTGAAACTCAACAGACAACTAGGGGGTCGTCCTCTAACAGGAACTGGATATAGCGGACGAGTTGAGGTAAAAAAGGAATACAGATCAACAGGAAGGGGAGGAGATTGAGGTCTACACACAAAAACAGACTTTTCTGTTATGCTGCTTTTATTCTTGAATGCACAAACATGACAGGAATATCGACCCTGTTCTTACTACAGCACATCCTCCACCACCTGCTCCTCTCCTGGTTTTGTTTACACGGTGATCTAATAGATTTAACACAGCTTTGACATCCTGCAGGTTATTGGCTGTGTTATAGATATAAAGACAAATATTGATAATATCAGATATACAACTTGTATTACTCCCATTGCAAGGCATAAATGGTCAAGCCAACTGGTGGCTGTATCTCTTTAACATAGAAGGCCTTGACAACTGACTTGATCTGTGCACATCAATAGTAAACCTTTAGCTTTAGCCTGTTCTTACCTTGAACGAGCTGTGGACAAGCGTTTCATCCAAGTCGATCACCACACACTTTTTGCCATAGTCAGATATTATCATCTCTGGTAGGAGGTATTTGGCTGGTGGCTGGGGCGGAAGACAAGGCAGATAAAGTCAGATATATTGAGAGAGTGAGAGTACATGAGAGAGAAATACAGAGAGATATATATACTTTGCATAAATGAATGTGCAAGGCTGAGCAGAAAAACCAACACCATGTTAGGAAGAGCACCTCCATGGAAGACAAAGCAGCAGAGATACAGCCATGTCTGAAATTATGTGTCTGGACCCATTCAATAAAACTTTTCATCACATTCTCACAGACAAAGGCCGTGCGAAGGTTAGCTGATGCTGCTGTGGAGCAGTTCACTGAAAATCATTCAAACTTAAACCATATCAGTTTGTCTCTGTGCGGGTACAGTGCTCTATTTGAAAGTCATTCATGTTTGATGGATCTTAGGAGTTCATACAGTCACTGATGGGTGATTTGACAGGTATGTTGGCCAGATAACATAATTCCTTTCTTGAATGACGGAATGAACTAGTTTCAACTCTTAGTTAAGGAAGCAAACCTAAAAACTAAGAACTTAACTAAATATTATTCATTACTTCTGGCATGAAAGCACCCAAGGCGATCAACAGAAACAGTTTTACACTTAACTTGTTAGACAGTTAGTGTCACAGTATTTCTGAAAGCATACAAACCACCAAGTGTCATGCAGATCAGGCACTGAGGCACCATTTAAACCCATGTAACCAGGTGCTTATACACCTTCCACACGGCCAGTGCTACAATCGGCTGAAAATGAACTGCAGTACGGCAGCAGAGCAAAAGCTTTCTGAGGAGAACTGGAGCCCACACAGACAGGATGTGCCAGCAGCAGCCCACTCAGCCTGCATGCAAAGGAGAAAAAAAAGGCAATACATACACTAGGGACAGGGATAACCTCGACCTGGTCACACTACAAACAAGAGAGACAGACACATACAAAAACAGGTTGAGGGGTAGGAAGGAGAACAAATAAAAGAGACAAAAAAAAAGGGGTCCACCAAGATAAAGAACCCCCCCCCCCCCCAAAACAAATAGCGTGTGTTTAGCCGAGCAATAGCTCACCTTGGGAGGTGATCCGTTCTCCTCAACAGGTGGAGGCAGGGAGCTGGTGTTGGAGTTGGTGGCTGGCGGCTCCACATTGTAGTTGCGGAAGCAGCAGAAGAATGTGCTGAAGATGCTCCGGCTCCTCTGCTTCTTTAGGCTGCTGTTCGACTGGGACGCTGTCAAAACAACACGGAGGGGTGGGAGAGCGGAGGGTGAACAAGTAGATATGCAAATCGATATTCTGTCACAAAAATGGAGCTGGAGCTGGGAGGCATTTACGTTTGGTTATTTGCATGTTGAGCTGTGGACACTGCAGGAATAAGTGGGACACAAACTGTTACATGTTCACTACAATTCTCTTAAGTGACAAGGGTGGTGCGAGCCACACTGAATCACAACAATAGGTGAGACCTTGGCAGTGTGATTAAATGGCATTAGTGTCGGTTTTGTTGACCCGGCATGGCAGAACCACTGATCAGAAAATAACTTGGCTGGCCGAGTGACTTCATCAGTCACACATAGCGACAGTACAGAGCTCTGCTCTGATTGCAAATCGCCTCTCATTCCAGGACTACAGAGCAGGGCCTAAATCAGACACTGAGCTTTTATTAATAGTGACAAGTTGGAAGCTGCGTGCTCCTCTTTCCTCCTTTTTGCCCTGCCGTAGATCCCATCACCTGATTGGCCCAGGAGTCTCCATTTTGAAAGCTTGCTTACGTTTCCCTCCCAAGTTTCAGCTGGCAGGTGAGTGACTGAAGCAGCCTGCACATGCACAAGAGACGAGGGAAGGGAGGAGGTGGGAGGCCCTCAGACCCCGCAGAGCCTATACAAGGCTGCATTCCTCTCCACCCATTAGTCCCCCCTGTTCACCCCTCGGCTCACCCAACCAGAATGCTTTTGCAACTGAAGACCAGCGAAGAGCAAATAGCATTATGTCATGTCTTTTGGCATCTTGATATTGTGCCACTTTGTGTTCCTGACCTTAAACAAATACCCACCAGACATTTGTCATAGGACAGACACTGAGCATGAAAAAACATACATCAAATGACTTGTCATAAAACAAGCTGGTAGTGTATTAGTAAGAACTACAAACTTTAGACAACCCTTACAAATACCAGATCCATTTTTACATCAATCCAGCTACGTCAAGCGTTTTCCCAACAAAACAGTCCTCCATGCCACAGTACCTTGGGGCCGCAAAAGCAACCAGAGCCTCATCGCATGTCATAAAAGATAATGGGGATAATTTGGAGTTACCAGACTATTGTTTTAAGATTACTTCAATTCTATATTCCACTGCTAAAAATACTCATGACTGCAAGAAATATATCAAGACACTGACTATCAGCATGTCACGGCTACATGAAAAACTTACTGCCTTCCCTTCCCTGTCATTTCCCTCTATCACTAGCTTCCAGTCCACATTAATAACTGCCTTTCAAGCTACAGCACGCTGTGCTGGGTACTTATACTGTGTCTTATCAGTGACACAAAGCCCAAAAGAAGTTAAGTACACTATGCATCCATCAACAAGGAAATCACATTAGAGATTATTTTAATTAACTTAAAAAACGGAATTGCTCTGTCAAGCAGTGATGATGTAGTATGGCTGGTTATTAATGATAATATTGTTTGTTATTTTATAGATAGATTACTTACGTTTTTTTAAGTATGTTTATCTGTTGACAACCTTTTTGCAAATCTGTCTCTGTCTGAAATAAACTTATTACCTTTTTTGGTGAACAAACAGGCAGACCATGTCCATCACTTCTGTAAATGTTAAGTAATGGAAGCCAAAGAAATCCTGCATGGAAAAGCTATCCCATCTTCTTAGTGTTTAAAACAAAAACAAAAAAGAGGGGGCATACCACAAGTGTAGAGAAGAGGAATGAAACAGGATGCATAAGAAACTGCTGCAACTGCCCAATGTTTCCAGAGTATAAAAGGCCACCATCTGACCCAATCCACTGGAAAATACCAAACTTTTACACAACACTGCAAAAACCACCAAATACCAGGGATCTGCTTGGCAATATCCCCACAACATGAAATTAAAATATATATTTAAAATTATAGAGTGCTTACGTTTAAGGTTTCTGAACCGTAAAGGGAAATTACCAAATTGTTCAAGCTTTAGTTAGAGATGAATCATATCTGACATAATAAGCTTGGTTTAAATCTAAAAATAACCTAATCAGGAATTCACGACTTCCTTTATTAAACTGGACTTTTCAGCTCTGTGTTCTGTAAAACTGGGACAGTGAGGCAGTTGTCAGCTTCCTGCTGTGACTCATCACTACAACCGGCCGATTCCTGCACAAAGACCCTCAGAAAACACTCAGGACATCTGAGTCATGCACAGAGCAGAGGTGGGCCCGACACATCACTCAACGTTAATAGTTCACTAAGGAGAGGGTAAACTGTTTAATCAATGCAGTTACATGTTAAGTTCAGCTCCTTTATTAACATATTCCCCACATCACACTCCAATGTTTCATTACCAATTACCTTATTACCCATTTATAGGACACAGCAACATATCCCCTGTGCTGTTTCTCTTGGTCTTATGCCTTTCAGGTACAGTATATTCAACACCAGGCTGTCTACATACAAACTCACTATGTATCATTAATCAGCAGGTGTGAAAACTCCCAGTCGGGATCTGGCCAAGAAAAACCACCTCTCTCTCGAGCCTATGGGTGGGTTTGTGATTGTTGACACATCATATACAGTAAATAAGGGTTAATGCAGCTGCACAGTGAGATAAAAGCAGTCCCATATTAGATTCTGTAAGCAGTGCTTTGCAATCTCAAAGCTTCGTACTTGGTCTACTGTAGGTGGCACAATGAGTATTTTATATAAATAATAACTCAGTGGACTAACTTTCCACAAGTATACATAATGTAAACAGTAAATACACTAATTTATCAGAGTCTAGTGCTTTACTCCTTTAATATACAGAACTTTTTTTAATCAATATGGAAATGAGTGAAGACACTATTCTAGTTTTTATTGATTGATTTTGATTTTTATTGAAAGCAATACAACCAACCACTTTTATCACCTCAAAACACTACATGTTTACAAGTGTGAGGAATATCTGTGAACGCACTCTGGCAACAGCGGTGAGGGTTGGGCCATAAGACGATGCCATCGTCAACAGACATCACAATGTTGAGCCGGTGGAAAAACGTCTTACTTTATCACACTAGATCGCCCAGTGAAAGCATGTTTTAATATCCACAGAAAGTATTATAATTTTTAAATCTACATGCTTTGCACCTGCCTTAGAAAATCAGGGAGCGAGTCATATGCATAGTACAACCACAACGGCTTAGACCATTCAGTGAAAATCTTACATTGCAAGTCTCCATTACACAAATAAAAATTAATAACTTTTTTTCTGATTAGGTGATCATGAAAGACAAAATTGTCAACACAATGAAGTTGTTCCTGATCAAAATACACTTATTTAGAAAAGAAATGGCTAAAGTGTCTGAATTTCCAATTTCTAAGTTCATAAGAGTTTAATTAACACAATTTAAACAGTCAAGAGTTTACTGCGCAAAAAAAGCAAAACAAATTATTCTAGATCTTTTACATTAACAAAACAAAGTATACAAAAACAATGGCAAAATTCAAAATATTTTAAATGGGCCTGGTTAAATTAGATTTAAATAGGCTACACAAATGCTTTTAGATAGGCCTACCTGCTTCGTGGTTTTACAATGACAGACAGTGTTCAGAATCCAAAATCTTTAAATCTCAGAATTTCTGAGAGAAATAGCCAGCACCTGATTCCTTTTCCTTTTCTCTCACTGGTGTGTGACAGGGTGTCGGAACTTGTGCATGTTGCTGCTGCCACCATATAAATATATAATCCAAATCGAAGACAGAGGCTTGATCCACGACCAAAAAAACCCCAAAAGACTGGAACCTGCTTTTGTTCCCAAATTGGGAGATCAATGGAAAACAAAATGCAAACTAGATGTACTGTTAAGAAGGCTATAGATTGAAAGTAACTGATCTATACTTCCATCCATTAATTTCTATACTTGCTCATCCTGCACCAGGACCAGTAAACTATCCCAGCACACACTGTGCAAGAAGTAAAGAATACCTTAGACATGGCAGCAGACACACAGGTCTGACACCAACAGACAACCAAGCAATTGGACTGTGGGAGGAAACCTACACATGCATGAGGTGAACATGCAAACTCCACACAAAAGCCACAACTGACCAGTGGATTCAAACTCAACATGCAGCATTGTGTACCATTCCACTACTTCACCTGTGCTGGGAGGATCTTAACATAACTTCACACTATATCCCTTTATTTTTGCAGTTGAGTTGAGGCTCCAACGAAACTGTGATCATTGACACAGTAATCCATGTTGAGCTTAGCTGGCAGCTGCAGATTAATTTTTATTTTTCCAAGTCAAACTCTTAAAATAAGTCTGGATGGACTTACTAATTATAAAAGGTCAAAACATTACTTTAATAAAAAACTATTAATAATAACAGGGAACCCCAGGAAATAAAAAGTCTTATATGGTTGACATCTGACAGAACCGAATTGGTCAAAATTAGACAGCCACTGAACAACTGTGGTGCTCAATACTTAGCACCACACATAAATCAATCATCAGAAACGTCTTGGATTCCATGTCTATAGAGGGTGAGGGGATCATATAAGAGCCACCCATGCATCTCACAAAAACACTGATCACTAAGACCACATCCCTTATTTTCTTCCTTTGAATAATCAAGTTGATGTTATATTTCCCCAAACTAAAGTCTAGTATGACAGAGAATGAAAAATAATGATCATTGTCATCTTTGCGAGTTATTATGCTTGGCCCCGAGGTCAGTGGTGCTTTGGTCAACAGGGCAGCGAGTCTATACTTAGGCTGCTGCTTGGCAGCCAAACCAGTATGAAAGGCAGGCACATGTTGTAAGACAGCCAGTAGAGAAACACTGAGAGCAAAGGTGGTCAATTTTTGTCCAGACAGTTTGGAGCCTGTTCAAGCAATGGAAGACTACCTGTCAAATTCCTCTAGGACAGCTGCAAGGACGTGTTTTATGTTAAGTGATTTGCAATAAAAAGGGACAGTCAAACCGATGGCTAAAGCTAAGAATGCTGCTGTATACTAGAAAAATATAACAACAAACAAAAAACAAACACTTTCTGGATCTTTTTAAATTAATGTTCATAACACAGCTGATGACTGTGCCCCTCAAAACTTACAGTTTTCATGTCCAGAACAAAATGGAAGAACATGGCCATACTATTCCTTTAATGATGGTAATATTTGACTTGGCCCCAGGGGAAGAATTCTGTGTGACTCATTCTTAAGAGAAAAAGTAAGAGGTAGAAAAAACCCCCAGCAACGTCCGAGCCCTGCTTCATCATCTAACTCAACTGTGTCCTGCATAACAGAAAGCTCTAACTCAGGTGATTTTACGCATGACAGTGAACTCCCACTGTGTGAGTGGTGCAACTCAAACTCCTCTGGTGGGTAAACAGTCATAGTAAATGCTACCAGGATGCAGGTATACAATGACTTCATAATTGGACCAATTGTCTCTGATTTTCATGTGCAAAATTGTTATTACAGAATGAAACATTTTAAAATAATTTACTGAGACTTGACCTAGATTTAAAAGAAAAACAGTGAGCTCATAACTAGCACAAGGCAACAAATCCTGAGCTTAATCAGATCAATTAAACTGTCAAATTTTATTTATTATTATATTATTATTATTTATTTATCATGTAGTCTCTAAAGAAAGAGAAATCTACTTTACAAGCCCAAAGTGATGCCTTATATTTGCTTACATTCTCTGACAAATGGCTAAAAGAAAGAAATTAATTTATGAAGAAAGAAAGGAACACAAAAAACATCTGCTTGTATGAAACCATAGCCCACACTGTCATATATTTATACTGGAACAGTTACCTAAACCATTCATTTATTTTTAACCATTAACAGACACACCACTTAATTGACTAATCATTTCAGCACTACTCATAACCAGTGACCCTACATGACTTTTCCACAGCACAATAACACAACCAAGTTATGACTTATAAAACAAATACAAACCCTTAAAAATACCTTCTGATATCTATCAAGCAGAATAACTGTATCTCAACAACATTTTTACTGAAACATAACAGCAAGCTGTTTGTAAAGTAACGTATAACTGCAGTGGGATCTGCATATTTTTCATAATGCGTGGATCCCATCTCAAATCCCAGCCTACAATGATAAACTCCCACACATCTGCAATGATAATCTCACATGGCGCACACATATGTTAAAGTCACACAGAATGCATAGTACTTAGTGAGGGATACCTTTGTACCCAGACGAGAAAGCACGGTTGTGCCTGAAAGACTTAGGTTCTCACATTACTAATGCTTTGAAAAGTGAGGTTTGAGATGTGATACTGATACATGTCCCACGGGCCCGGGTGACCCGGAAAGTGTCAGTGTAGCCTCAGGAATGGGAATATATGGACATTAGCAGCTATGGTCCTGAAGGAGAGATTTGACCTCCACTGTCAATGGCAGATGGAGTGCAAGAGAAAGGTATAAGATAACATTTTGCTCCCAAGATACCAATATATGTGGGTGATTAAAACCTGAAAATCTAACAGTTAGCTTTCAATTTGCAGCTTCCGATTCAGCAATTATGGGGAAAACTAAGGGAAACTCAGGTCCAGATCAAAAACCACAATAAACACAGTTTCAGATTTGTGAAATCTTTATTCTATTTGTGAAAATAAACAAACACATAAATCCCCCCTTTCTGCAATTTCACAAATAGAATCAAAGGTTTCACAAATCTGAAACTGTGTTTTAAAGAAACTTTGGCCTCTCATTCTGGTCCAGATTTGACAGCTCTAGGTATAGTGGATTTTGATCTGGACCTGGGCTTCCCTTAACTTCCCTTAACCTTTTAAAATAATTTTTTTTTACTTAAGATATGAGAAAACACCACCTGAACTGGTTGGGAATTTCACTTGACGTAACTAAATCTTCATCGGAGACGAGGCAGCATCACTGATTACAAAATTTTACATGCAACATTGCTGGCGGCAGATAATTTCTCTTGTCCCCAAAACCCTTTTGCTTCCCCGCAGACCAAACCACCATGAACTTTTCAGCTTCTTGTGGTCGTGATTCATATAACGTTAGTGAATCAGATGTAAGACCGTTTAGTCCAGCTATGTTACCAAAACGCTAAAAGAAAAGTGTAAAATACAGATATTTAAAAGAGTAAAGACTTACTATCACTGGTGTTGATCAGGTGTGGACACCCACGGTGTCACTACAGTGTTAACGTTAATTCGGCCAACGTTAACGGGATTAAAAAACCACACGTCTTGACACCGGAGTCCTCTTCACACTGAACATGCAGCAAGCAAACGTTAAGCTAGTGCGTTAACTTATTAGGGACGAGGCCCCTCTGATAAACTTGTTGCTTACTGGGAAGCGTGTCAACTAACGTTAGTTACGTTTCCAGGATTTTATATTACAAACAGGCAACCAGTGTCTCAACCTACTACAAGTTAGTAGAGCAGCGAGCAGGCGAGAGCTAAAAGCTAACGTCAGAAGAGAAATGTAGTAGCAGACAGCTAGCATTAACGTTACTTCTGTCATTAATTGGCTTTTCCTTACCTTTTTCCTGGTTAAAGGATATGATTTCCTCCTCCTTCGGGTTGGAAACTTGGGTTATTATGGACATGTGGTCCATTTAGACGGGTGGTTATTCCTGTTTTGGTTTCCCCACAATGTTATTCGTGCTAGCGCGCTTGCTCCGTTTGCTAGCTACCGTCAGCTAGCTGTTTAAGATGAGGATGACCAGCCAGCCCACAAAGCCGAGGTGAAGTGTTGTTGCAGCGGTGGTAGCCAGCCAGCTAGCACGGTGGTGAATGGAAGCCAGTGAATGGCTGTCATTTATGGCTCTCCGCAAAATATCATTGCTGCAAACAACACCGAAAGCGTGTGTGGCAAAAACAAAATAAAACAAAACAACCGACGTTTAATTGCTAACTAGCTGAAGTTAGCAAGTAGCATGGATTAGCGAGTTAGCTGTGAAGCTCCGATCATCCAAAAATGTGAGGCCGTGTCTGGAACAACGTTGAAAACACGCTAGGAAGCCCTGTCGGATGCGTGTTGTTGTCCAAAAACATGTACCAAACGCAGGTTGTTCAACGTTAAAGTTTAGGCAAACACTTCATATCTCACTGGCCCTATATTCCCTGTGCAACATGGAGGCTTTATGTATTTTGAGTAGCATCTGAAGCGGGGGCACGCCGAGTGGGAGGGTTTGTTTCTGTGATGGATTCTCTCAGGCAGCCGCACTAACATTGCTCAGCCCGTGAAGCTGGCTGGACTCGGCTTTCTCCTCTGTAATTACTGTTTGGTCTCACGCAACAAATATAGCCTAGCTCTTTATTAAAAAAAATACATTCAAACATATGCTAATACACTTTGTGTAACTTAACATGATCCAGGGGCCAAAAACTGCCCGTTAAACAATTCACGCAAACAGTTGACGTTAATCCAAACCCCTTGGTTTGTGTGCGCCTTCCCCGTGTGTGGCTAATTTCAACAGATCAAGAGCGCCGCCCAGTGTCTAAATTATGAAAATGCTTCGAGGATACCCTGCATTTATTACGATAAAATACAGTAGCCTACACTGCCTGCATGTGTACTCACATCAGTCGCAGTATCGGATCTGGAGTACGACTTCTAGTCAAACGACTTGGTTTATTTTTGTGTAGCCTGTGAGTGTCTGAAGAGTGAGAGTGAGACGGTAGGCTACACCGTATAGGCTGGTAAGACGATAACTGCTTTTAATTAAGGACCTCAAAACATGTCACTTAGCCTAATTATGGGAGACATAGACTACTGAAAACTATGAAAACCAAATTCCTCAAGTATTTTCGTGACTTTATAAAGTGGTAGCCTATTCTGATACCACAGAAGATATACAAAAAAAACCCACTTATTCAGAAAACCTGATGTAATTGCTTTTGTCGCTGCCAATTGGTGAACATGAGACATGTATAGCAGCGTTTACCTTCTCCTCCAGTGTAAACCATCCCACTTTTTGACTGAAGAGTCGTCAAATGTATTGTAGGCTATATCACTGTACTGTAGAGGCTGCTTGACGCAACTGCTTCCCCCCTCATTTTTAATCATTGTCCCAGAGTGTGTTTGCGCTCTAGTAAGGTCTGATGGGCTCGGTGTGGACCACCCCTCACTGCGGTGCAGTAGTGAAAGATAAATATATCCCCCCCCCACCACCACCACCACCTCCCCTCCTCCTCCTCCTCCTCCTTTCGTTGAGTCCGCAACATCCTGACTGGCCGAGGCTGGTGATCGCAGGCAGCGGCAGCGGCAAGCCCCCACAAGACGGATGAATTAGAAAAACTGCTGTAACCACCGCCACCCCCTTTTCTTTTATTTATAAGTGAAGAGTCGGGCTGTAAACACTGCTGCCCTCATCTTGACAGTGTGAAGCGGAAACAAGGTTAGTAAAAACAAGTCCCTGTTATTTGTCCATAGAGTTAAATATAAGAGTAGGTAAGCATGAAAATCAATGCAGAAGTGACCGGCTCTGTATGCATGGAGCAGTGAAACAGTAAACCTGCATTTGTATGCAGGACGCTTTGCTGGGGTCCTGCTTAGCCATGGTTACATCTTGGCATGGAGAGGACTTGTTAATCAAACTCCTGTAACTTTAACTCAAATGAGCCTGGCACACACACACACAAACACACATTCTCAACCAGATACAAGTGCATTATTCTCCACTGGAAAGTATCTTTCTATCGGCTTCTTACTCTGTTGCACCATTCTTGGTCATTCCAGTCAGTGCTAATTATTCTGTGAAGTGAGTCCCCAGCGCCTCTCAGATCACATAGCACTGCAGCTGCCCTGCTGCACAGCAGACCAACTGCAAGAGCTATAATAGGAAGGAGAGGTAGGGTTGCGCAGCTGACGGTGCTGATTCCGCTCTGCAGTCCTATTTAAGTCACTAAGATCATAAAGACTTGTTAGTAAAATGCCACCTCTTTAAAACACAAGGTGTTTTAAACAGAAAATGCCCTGGTCTGAATCTGACATGAAGAACTAGTGCTGATTGGTATAACAATACTTTGTTTTTGTGTGCATATCTTTTTTTTTCAGTAGAAGTTATTCCACTTGTTTTTTTACGTGGGGTTGTGCTAAAGTCCTCTCAAGGTCTGTCTTATTAATCACATTTGTATGGCAGAGTTCACACAAGATGAAGCTGTCAAATACTGCTTTCATGCTAATGTCTCATATTTGACTAAAAAGCATTTGCTTCAGAATAATGACATCTGAAAATCACCCCAAAAACACTGGTTCAGTAAACCTTGGTAAACCCTTAAACCATCCATTCATCCATTACTGGTTTCAGATATGTCTTTTTTTATTCATAATCATGCTGTTTACCCTCAGTCAGGTTTGATATTGTTTGGCTGATTGCTTTTCAACCTGTTAGGCTTCCAGTGTGCAGATTCACCATGGGGATCAAGGCTGCTCTCCCCAGATATGAGCTGTATCTCTACACAGCAGTACTCGGCGTGGCTTTGATATGGGCAGGCAGTTGGATATTTGAAGCTTCGAGTGGTGAGTGCACGACATGTCAGGGGACGTCAAAAGCGCACACACACACACACTGTAAATGTAACCCAGAGAGAGTGAAGAATCACTGACAATGCTGGAGTTTATTTAGGTTCACTGAAATCCCTTCATATTTAATAAAGTCAGAGCAAATGGATACTTTTCAAGCAGCTGCTCCAGAAAAACACTCCAGTCAATATTTTCATTCGAAATAGATCTCACTGAAAAATCACTTACCTTGTAGCAATGGGAATTTTATTATTAAAATCTGCTTCAATAAACAAGGCCCCTACCTATAATATAGCCATAAACTATAATTGCTGCTGTTTACATTCACCCCAGATGCAAATTTTAAAAAATGCACTGCGGATTGTTCAGTGTGTATACGTGTATGTATATATTGTTTATTTTATTTAATATGTTACCATATTTTAATATAGGTCTATACTTAATTATATGTTGTGTGTGTGTAGCATGAAGGATCTACAAATTTTGTTTCGTTATGCAGCCTTGTGCTGTATAATGACTAATAAACAGCTTTGGACCTTGTATAACATTTCCCTGTTTAACCTAAAACTGAGTAGAACAAAGTTCATGTAGCAGATTAAAATAGACTTCCCTCCTCTAAGGAATTTCAGCATGTTCATGTTAATATGAAGACAATTTAAAGATGCTCCAATTACTTTTCTAATTATTTTCCTAATGGAGATATTTCAGACTAAGATTCTGTTGTGGCACTGTCTGTCTCAGTCTGTGCTGTGAGATTGGCCAGGGCAGAGTCAGTCATCATTCTGTCCTAATTCTTTTCCTTTAGTGCTCTCTGTGTCTTGAAATGGTCATCTGTGGGCATTTATAATGCTCAGGTCTGCATACAAAAGTAGCACTTTATACTCGCAATAGAAACTTGGCCGTGTTCCCAGAAGTAAGAGGCTTTCCCTGAATGACCCTCACATTTTGACATCCTTTTCCATGGCCATTAGTGTAATCAGGCAAAGCTGAAGGAGGTACTGTGGGGGCGTTTGCGAGTCACATTTGTTGCTGTATAATGAATATCTCAACATCACTGCCATGATTCTGATTATTATCACACTTATTTGTGTCGATATTGTCATCATTTCTATGTCAGCATTTTATTCATGTTATGCAGTAATCTAATCTCCTACAACCAGATTATGAGCGTATGAGAGTAGATGTCAGCCTCAAAAATAGAAAGCTTCGCACTGAGTACATTATGTAATATCTGATGTTATCAAATGAACTGAATGTGCTCTCACACCTTAAATTCACTGTGAATAATCCAACAATTACACCGAAGATGTTCAAATTTTGACTCCTACAGAATGATTATTTTAGTTCACATAGACCCCCAAAATAAAGCTGCATACAGTCTGAATTTAGCACTCCTCAACCTAGAAGCATAACCGTATATTGAAATTGTAATACCTTACTAATTCCATTGCACAATTTCCTGCATTTTGTTTGGTGAATATCCTGTATATTTTCTTCTTTATTCAGGGAATGTAAACAGAAAGGCCTTCAAAGAAAGTGTAAAACCAGGATGGCATTACTTTGGCAGGAAAATGGCAAGTTGCTCATTTATCTTCCCTTTATGTCTCTCATTGTGTTGTATAATTGGATTTACTGATGCAAGGCATCAAAAGAGTGATGTTTTACTCATGCATCTTCCTTTGCCACAGGATGTTGCGGACTTCGAATGGATGATGTGGTTCTCTACATTCCGCAATCATATCATTTTTGCTCTCACCGGTCACGTTATCTTTGCCAAGATATTCACCCTGCTAGCTCCAAAGGTGCGTGCCTGTGTGTGCATGCCCATGAGCTAGCACTGTAATCCGATTGCATATAGGTATAATGCAATGTCTCTTATTATGTGTATGTGTATGTATTGCATGTGTATACACATGCCTGTATTTGTGTGCATGTGCAAGACAAGCTTTTCTCCAATCAAGACCACACACCGGAGTTCTGTTGATATGTGGTATAAACACATTAAATGCAAAGCTACATTATTCTGAAATGAACAGTAGACCTTGGGCTGTACAAGTAATGCAGTTCAGTTCAATTCAATGTAATTCCATTGTACCGTATTCTACTGAGCAAAAATTATTTGTCATGTTGTGTATTTGTTCCCCAAAGTGTAACAGGTTATTGGTTATTGCATGAGTTGCACTCTGTGTCTGTTGAGTGCATCAATGATTCTTTCTTGGGAATAATTTGACATATTTAAAACAGTTCATTGTGTTTTAAACATGTTTTCTGTCTTGTTTCATGCTTACATTGAAGATTGGTATAGATGGATGTAAGGTAACATTAATAAACATGTGAATTTTGTAAAATTTGTCATGTGTTTCATTTAAACCATGGATACATTAACAGCATCCTCTCCCACACACAATTTAATCTTTGTTCCATCCTAAAGTATATCCATTGTTGTAGATACAACAGTGTTGTACTAACACCACTACTTTTCATGTGTGTTGCATTCAATTATCAATAGTACAAAAATCTTGTTGTGACGTCACACTGACGCTGGCCCCTCTTTACCCACAGCACAGATCCTTGATCTTTGGGGTGTACGGTGGTTTGGCAGTCCTGATCACGATGGGCTGGACCTTCATGGCTCTGGTTCTGTCTCACTGCATCATACTCTACAGTGTCGCCATGGTCAAGAGCAAATGGATGTGCTTTGCAGCCGGCCTGACCACGCTGGCGTCCCTTAAGCTGGAGCCCTATAACTCCTGGCAGGTGAGTGGGTGGTTCCAGGGCTGAGGTGCATAAACACTGAATGCTCTGCAGCCTGAGGCAGAATGAGCTGTGGGAATTTGAAGGAGATGTCTGTCTGACCAGGAGAAGGATCTTAAAGTCAATTCTGTCATGAACGGTCAGCCATTTGTTTAAGAACCAACATATACTGTAGGATCTAATATAAAACTATAATAATGGTAATATAAGCACTTATATAGTAATATTATCTAGTGAAATAAATAATATATTTCAATGTAATGTAGTGTTTGATATTTTCCTACTACTTATACTATTACTTCCATTGTAATTATGATAACGTAAAGCGTAATATATAATCGAGAACAATTGTTGTAAAGTGCTTGTTTCAACCAGTCAATTAAAACACTGGGGAGTGTAGAGGTATTGTCCATATGCAAAATCTTGAATAACTCTGACTCCTTCTTTAGGAAACCTTGGTGACTGGCTCTTTTGACCTGCAAGACATCCTCTTCTATGGAGGCTGCGGCTTCAGCATCATGCGCTGTATGAGCTTTGCATTAGAGAACTGTGAGAAGAAGGACGGCAACTACACATTCTCTGACCTGCTGAGATACAACTTCTACCTCCCCTTCTTCTTCTTTGGACCTATCATGACTTTCGACCGGTATCATGCCCAGGTGAGGATTTAAGATTCAGCTGAAAGTTGTAGCTGATTGGAGGAAAAATGAGTAACAGTTGGTGACAAGTGAGCAGCCATCTGATATTTGACAGCAGTTATTAAGCCGTCACTCGTGAGTGCACATTGTGCTCGAAGACTCCTGAAGGCTGATGTAATACCCACATGTAATGCCATGTGTTTATATAACTGAAAGCCATTGGTAGAGACAGAAAAAAAGATTTTAGGCCTTTGCACATTTTAACTGAAATGACCATCCCCTCTAGCAATATGAGTTTTATATTCTAACTGAACCAACCTGGTTAAAATTCTATAAAGGTACCACTGTTACTGCTACTGTTACTTAAGGAATACATTAATTACTAGACAGTGTCTCTCCAACTATCACTAACTAAGTATAGGGTATGCTGGGATAGACATATCATTTTACAAAACAATGATGGCTTGTTCACAAAACTGAATGTTTTCAATTCCACAGGTGAACAACACCCAGCTGACCCGCAAGGATAGGGAGTTGTGGAACATCACCACCAAGGCCGTGTTGCATCTGGGTGTTATTCTGGTGGTGGATGTCTTCTTCCACTACCTGTACATCTTGACAATCCCCAGTGACATGAAGCTGGTCACCAAGCTTTCTGACTGGTGTTTGGGTGAGTTAGATATATGCAATAATAACAAGTCTGGTACATCTGGTACTGATGCTTGTGTTTTTGTGATTTATATGCTCATAGTTAACATTCCTTGGCGTGATTCAATGTCTTTCAGCAACCTGTTTAATTTTTGATCACTGTATCATCTTTGAACTTAAAGACCACTAAAACTCAGTGAACCTCAGTGACAAATTAATCCTGTCAGGGTGAGCTTCTATTTTAGGAACTTGATAAATGGTAGAAGAATCTTTGGGATAGTCTACTACCTACATTTAAGTAGAGACATTCTTTCCACACTCTGACTGGCTAATCCAATATTTACTAATGGGATTATTGTTATGTTTGTGCTTTATGTGGTTTATCAAACATTACCATTTTTAGTTGACATATTAATTAAGATTCCTACAATCAATGTGCCTGTAGGAAACCTGCTTTGTTTCCATGTGTACCTTTGCAGCTGGTCTGGCCTATTCCAACCTGGTGTATGACTGGGTGAAAGCAGCCATGATGTTTGGTATCATCAATACTGTGTCTACACTGGACCACCTGGACCCTCCTCAGCCTCCCAAATGTATCACCATGCTCTATGTCTTTGCTGAGACGTACGTGTGACTTGCACTAGTTGTGTGTAATCTGAGGAAGTCATGGTGTAGTATCTTTGTTGACAATGCTGAACCTTAATTGTGTAAAAAAAAAAAGTGAATTGTCTGTTTTTCTCTCCTTTTTTTAGGCACTTTGACAGAGGCATCAATGACTGGCTGTGCAAGTGGGTGTTTAATCAGAAAATCATGGGTTTAAATGCCAGAACCTACAGTTTATAGAAGACTATTCTGAGTCTCCATCAAGTTGAATTTGAGTTGTAATTTTACAGGTATGTTTATGACTTTATTGGTGGGGATCATGATAAAATCTTCAAGGAGCTCCTGGCAACCATCTGTACCTTCGCTATCACCACTTTGTGGCTGGGCCCATGTCAGATTGTTTACATCTGGTCCTTTTTCAACTGCTTTGGCCTCAACTTTGAGTTATGGGTGGCCAAGTTCTTCTCTATTCCGCCATTTTCGAACATAGAGGTAATATGAAAAACACGAACCCTTTCAACTTTTTCTAACCCACAATCATTAAATGGAATTATACTATGTGGAATTTGGTGCCATATCCCTTAATGTACATGTGTCTACTGTATCTAGTGTGCAATGGGTGAAGCCATGTCACGCAGGATCCGTGGTGTGTTCAATGCTGCCAACTTCTGGGCCATTGTCCTCTACAACGTTCTCTCTTTGAACAGTTTGGAGTTTGCCAAACTGGTGGGAAGACGGCTGATTTTCAAAGGTGGGGAAAAACAAGGGTATATTATATAAAATGAAATCAGGCTTTTCTGCCAGTTTGAGCCAAAGCGTGAGCAACACAGACAGAAAGCAACATAAATCACATGACTTAACATCCTCTTTGTTGCTTTCTTTCATATAGAATAAAAGAATCTTAACAACAGAGCATTGGGGATTGTGTAGGATTATCTCCAGTCGAACATCTACTTAGGGCACTGCACAATGAAAGCTGCACTACTTTAAAATCATACTTTTCTGTTCTTATGTCTTCTCTGTTTTTCTGCTTCACTTCCTCTTCTTCTCCTCTTTGTGTTTTTCTTCCAGGTTTTCCTCTGTCCACACTCTCAGTGTTACTTGTGACCTACTGTGGCGTGCAGCTGGTGAAGGAAAGGGAGAGACAACAAGCCTTGCTGGACGATCCGGAGCCAGTGAAGCCAGTAGATGGTGGCAAAGAAAAAGCTGAATAAACAGACAGAAAATCTGACTTTCACAGACTTCATGGTCAACAGCCCCCTCACATTGTTCCATCTTCAGCCTTGCGAACTGCAACAGCCAGTCAACACCTATATTGTTCACAAGCCTGTGTTCTTGCTTTTGTTTGTCAGAAGCAAGACAATGTTTTGAACTGTGAAATATCCTCAAGTGCACTTGCTGTAGATAATCGCCACGTCCTTTGGCACAAACCCACCGATGGTGCATTTTGTATTTGTATTTTATCTGAACAAAAGATTGTTTAGCAAATGACAGGCCTGACAAACATTGTATGATGCTACTTCTTATAGTATATATAAGGACATACAGAATTGTAAAGGAACAACTACTTTGCTTGTGTGGTTGTCTCCTGTGTCTCGGATTTGGATATTCTTCCTTCTTCTTTTAAAAAAATTCATCAAAATGATTTTTCAGATTTTTCATCGGATGGTGTCTTAATTTTGCCTTAGATACCTCAGATCCTAGTCATTGCAATGTTTAACCATACTGAAAGGGTTAAAAACATGGGAAAAAAAACTTGAAGTCAGACTGCCACATAGTCACAATGTATAGGATAGTCTATTTTAATGTTGATTGAGAATGTATTAGATCTCTTATAATGTTGAACAACTGAATGTAGTTCAACCTTCCAGGGAACGACAGCTTAACTCTAACACCATATCGTCCACAGGAGATTAATGTAGATGTGACATTTTGGCATATCTTCCCTTCGCCCTCTTTGACATGATCCAGGCGCTCAGTTCGCTAAGAAAGGCAATAGGTCCTTCAGGAATCATCGGTCAGTCTTATCCTGCCTGTCACCAAAAACTGCTGTGTGTCTTCAGTACAGCAGGCAGAGAGAAAAAGTTTATGCAGCTTGTAATGCCTTCTCTCACTGTAAGGTTTTTATTCAAAGGTGTTCAAAATGTGTTGTTGTTTTAGCACAGCCTGCATTCAAACACTGTTAAAATTTAATTTTGTTTACATCAATGGAAATAAATAACAAGTCAATTCAGACTGCGTTGGGTTTTATTTGCATGATAGTGAGACATTTTCATCGCCACAAGATGGCCCAGTTTGACCAAAGCTGATCACTGACTGCATTTAAAATGTACATGATAAAAACATGAAATGCCCTGCATTGTACAGTCTGAACATGATTGACATCTTCCTCTTTCTGGGTGGGATAACTTAACACCTTTACCATAGATCTTTTTCACAGTTGACCTTTTGATGTGTCACAGTAGGAAAAGCACAGGTTAATAATAAAATTAATGATGGTTGAATTTAGCTATTTCAGTTTCAGGGTCCTGTTATTGTGAGTGTTATTTTAGTTCCTGCCAGATTTTCCACCACTCTACCTCTGATTGGCTAGTAGCTGTTGACTCCATTGGTTAGGTTGGTTAAGGTTAGAGTGAGGTTAGGGTTAGCTACTTGACGCAGTTGAACTGGTATCTGTCAAATGAGAGTTTTAACAAGGTTTTTGCTCATTGGGCATGCTGACTCACTGTCACACTGTCATGACTTACTGTCACACTTAGAATAGAACTGAGCCACCCCTAATGTCATCAGTAACAGCTGTGCTTTTCCTACTATGACAAGCCAAAATATCTCAACAACAAAATCAACAACTTCAAACTGATTTGGACAACTAATGTGCCAGAATAATTAAAAACACTCAAAAAAGTTGAGAAAATCTTTTTTTCTTCTTCATCAAGTGTTAGATAAGTGGTAGAACATATCAGGTATAGGTACAGTACTTCAAAGTATTGTTTGTTCAGGGAATAATTTACAGTTTGACATATTATTGTAGGAAATGCGCAGGTGTAATTAATAACATTAATTATGGCCTGTATAGTGCCTCACTAATGTGGTGGTACAGGCACAGCTTTATTTATACACAGGGGGCATATCTCTTCACATGATACCACTCTTATGTGCAGACATTCTTATTTTCATTGGCCTTGTCATATCGTTGAATTGAATTGAATAAATTACATGGACAAAATATCAAGCAACAAAATATATAGTATATGTATGAGTGAAAGTGTGGGACTTCCACAAATTGTGTTTCCCCATTAGATTTGGCTTCTATTTTAATATCAGATAATTTTCAGCCATTAGGTGCCACTGTTGAATGTATCTCTGGATCAAATAATTCAAAGTGGTTACACATATTAAACATATACAACACATCTAAGCATGTATCATAATCTTCATTAATTCCATATGTAATGAATGATAAGAGCAATTTGACTTGTTACCCCCACACATGATCCATCCATCCATCCATCCATGCTCAACCGCTTATCCTGTGTACATGGTTATGGGGGGCTGGAGCCAATCCCAGCTGACATCGGGCAAAAGGCGAGGTACACCCTGGACAGGTCGCCAGTCCATCGCAGGGACCTGACACATGATTAATTTCATAATGAATAATTTTGATTTTGTTTTAATAATAGTTCAACAATTACACAATGAATAATGGAAATTTCATGTTATATGTAATGTTCAGTGTTTGGAATTTACATTTTTATAAAATTTTATATGTCTTTTTTTTATATAAATGTAAGAGGAACTCCCTGTTGATTTAAATGTTTGGTGTGTTTTCCCCCCAATACATGAGTTTGTGTTTGAGCTAATGTCTAGGATGTTTATTATATGACATGCTAATCTTCCAGGAACTTCTGTTAACTATACATGGTATCCTGTATCTCCACATGTACATGCAATATGGTGAACTGCTCAGTGTCAGTAAAGCCAGTGTATTAACTATCACTGTTCAAGTCGATACTGGATTACAGTAGTTCCAAAAAACTTGTAAAAAGTCCTAAGAGTACTAAGAGCCAGTCAGGCTGCCTGCTGAGATGTTCTGCTGGATTTAACATGCTGAAGTCATTCAGCTGTTTGTGTGGCGCAGGAGTGGATAGGTCCTCTTCCCTTTCCACCAAAATGAATTCCTCAGCTTTGTGAGGGTCCTGTCTATAAATACCCTGGATTTACAGAGTGAGTGACAGTCACGGACAGCTGCAGCCACAAGCCAACCAACCCGTGGAGACTATCCACAGTGATCTGAACAGCCGAGAGAACGCTAGCAGTCCTGCTCTGTTGTGGGGATTAAGTAGGGTGCCCACGAAACCCAACCGGGACAAGGACACAGAACAAAATGGCTGCCCTGACTATAGACCCTGTGGAGCAGCCTCGCATGTACCAACAGACTCTGCTTCAGGACGGACTGTGCGACCTCTTGGAGAATGACAGGTTTGTGGACTGTGTTCTCAAAATTCAGGACAAGGAGTTCCCCTGCCACCGCTTGGTTTTGGCAGCCAGCAGCCCCTTCTTCAAGGCCATGTTCCTGTCCGACCTGGAGGAGAGCAAGAAGCGTGAGATTGTCCTCAAAGATGTGGAGCCAGGTGTTATGGGGATGATCCTGCGCTACTTATACACATCTGACATTAATCTGACAGAACAGAACGTCCAGGATATCTTCATGATTGCTAACATGTACCAGATCCCCTCAATCTTCTCTGTATGTGTGTCTTACCTCCAAGAGAAGCTGGTGCTGGGAAACTGCTTGGCTATCTTCAGGTTGGGACTGCTGCTGGACTGTCCCAGGCTGTCTCTGACTGCTAGGGAGTTCATCTGTGAACGCTACCAGGTTGTTGTCAGGGACCCGGACTTCCTGCAGTTGGGTCCAAGCGAGCTGGCCATCATCATCACGTCAGACGCCCTTAACATTGAGCGGGAGGAGATGGTATTTGAATCCTTGATGGACTGGGTCAGACATGATGAGACAAACCGGCTTAAGGACCTGCCAGAGCTTTTGCACTGCATACGTTTCAGGCTCATACCTTTGGATTACTTCAAAGAGAAAGTAGAGCGTCACCAGTACATCCGGTTCAACCAGGAGATCAAGAAGGACCTGGATCTTGTCAAGGATGCTCACAGAGGGCATCTCCCAAATCCCAGGAAGCCCAGCAGTGATGGGGCAAAGAGGGGAGAAGGAAGTGAAGAGGATGACGATGATGAGGAAGGTTACCTTCCGGGTATACTTAACAACAACCCTCGCTTTGGGATGTTTGAGTTGGACCTGATACTTATGATCAGTGATACAGGGACTGTGGCCTACGATCCGGTAGGAAATGAATGCTTTGTGGTCTCAGAGTCTACAGAAATTCCCAAGAATCACTGCAGCTTGGTGACCGATCAGAACCAGGTGTTTGTTGTCGGAGGATTACTCTACAACGAGGAGGACAAAGACGAACCATTCAGCTCTTACTTCCTACAGGTAGTGAACGGGTCATGAAGAACATGAGTAGAAACATAGCACTTTCTCTTAATTTATCTTCCTGTACAACGCAAAGGAAGGTTTAAACTGCTGAAGGTTTAAGATGCTAAATTCTTGTGCGTCTCATTCCTCACATAGAAATGTTTTCACATAATGTTGTTTTCATCCACAGTTTGACCCAGTAAGTTCAGAATGGTTAGGGATGCCCTCACAACCCAGCCCTCGATGTTTATTTGGCTTGACTGAAGCTGAAAACTCTATCTTTGTTGTTGGAGGAAAGGAACTGAAGGAAGGCGAGCACGCCCTGGACTCAGTCATGATCTATGACAGACAGTAAGTGTGGATACCAAACGTAATCAAATTAGTGGTGTCACATACACAGTCATACACAGTACAATGCATTGTGAAATTTGTTCTGCGCATGTCTAAACCAGTGCACTGACAACATTGGAACTTTACTAATAATAGTCAAATTTGTATCCATTATCTAAATGAAAACACTCAGCTCTTGGAAGTCTTTCCTATAAATGTATTGTTCATTAATCAAGCCTCCTTTGTCTTGCATTCAGATATTCAGTAATTTCATTCAATGCAGTAAAGCGTAAATCACTCTTGCAGTCACATTAAAGGCATTCCATCCTTGAACTCCTGAGCATTTCCGTATTTTTTTATTTAGAAGTATTGCTACATTAGTCTGTAGATTCACCATTATCATCTATAGGGTCAATTCATGATGATATGTTCTCTTTTTTGTACACAGGTCGTTCAAATGGGGAGAGTCTGATCCTCTGCCTTATGAAGTGTATGGCCATGGAACCGTGTCGCACAAAGGCCTTGTCTATGTCGTTGGAGGAAAGTCTGAAAGCAAGTACGTCAATAAACTCTAGGAAATTTTACCATTTTATTGCACCTCTGGATTGCCTTTTCATACTGTAGGTCCAATATTTGACCTGCACAGTCTGAAATACAGTAATTTTGTAACAACAGGTGTCACTTTGGATTCCACAGAAAATGTGATATTTAAGAACTAACTCAATCAGTATTCAAAACTGTACTCCAGTGATTTAGAATAGCACTTCCATTGGTGGACTCACAGGAGACATATTAAAAAACAATGGTCAAAATCGAGGCAGCAGAGGCAGAGATATCCTGACTTTGAATCTCTGGTAGTTGTCAAGCTGTAAAATGTCCTATATTTCCTGTAATTCAACTCAACAGCATTGTTCATAAGATCCTCCGTGCCTCCTAAATGCTCACCTTTTTTAAACTCCACACCCCCAGATTGTAATGCAACTGAACTTCATGCATAAATTCAGTGAAAGCTACTTTAACACACTGTTTTAAATGTTGCAGGAAATGCATGAGAAGAGTCTGTGTCTACAACCCCACTAAGTTTGAGTGGAAGGACCTCGCCCCTCTGAAGACTGCCCGCTCACTGTTTGGTATCACCGTCCACAAAGACCAGATCTTTGTGGTGACGGGGGTCACAGATGCGGGCCTCACCAGCTCTGTGGAGGTCTACGACATTGCCACCAACAAGTGAGACAACTGTTTTTTATATGATCCACTTTATCTCATCGTTATGGTGTGAAGCGTCTGTCCACAGCAGTGAAATTACTCATTGAGTGTAAATAGCAGATCATTAGGTCATAAAATGGCACTGATTGTACTGCTGAGGTTATCTTAAAGTAATATAGCAGCTTATTTTACACCCTCATCATTTCCCTGTGTGTGTGTGTGTGTGTGTGTGTGTTGTCCTCTTGTGCTCTAGGTGGTCTGAATTCACAGAGTTCCCTCAGGAGCGCAGCTCTCTCAATCTGATATCGATGGGAGGTTTCCTGTATGCCTTGGGGGGGTTTGCAATGATGCCCACTGAAACCAGTGAGAAGCCTGTCCCAACAGAGATGACTGACATCTGGAGGTGAGAGCCCCCTTCCTTCAGGTTTAAGTCTGGTGATAGTCTTATCTAATTGTCAGCAAATAAGATCAGAAAATAAAGACCAAAAACCAGCAATTAATTGATTCTAACAAGTACTGCCTGATGGACAAAGCATGATATAGTGTCCGCAGAGGAATCTCCTTTCATGCTCACTGAAGCACCAAATGTGTAATAATACGCAGCTGAAAATAGACTCCCCAAAATGCAAAATGTTGTTAAAGGCTGAAGTTTTGTGACCTCCACTGTACCATCATTATTAATGTAGCTTTCCTGCTGTGATAAGTCAAAATGTATTCTGTGAAAAGGGTCTATTTCTATACACATATACATAGTTCATTAGTCTCAAATGGGTGGGAAAATAATAATCCTTAACTCCAAAAATGAATGGAGCAACACCAAATTCTTTGTAGATGAAAGGTGTTGAGATTGCATTTGTTATTAGTGTTTTCTATCTTTTAATGCTATAAGGGCACCAAACGCTAACATATGTGTATGTTTCCCACAGGTATGATGAGCCAGAGAAGTGCTGGAATGGGATTTTGCGAGAGATTAGTTATGCGGAGGGATCCACTATTCTTCCAGTGCGTCTCAACACTCTGCGTCTCACCAAGTTATAACTGAACTGAACTGTTGGTGTCATGAGGCTAATGATGTAATACTAGCATTGAAGTGAATGAGTGTACTCATTATGGATATTGGCCCAAAATTGGCTTAGGGTACAGAATGTTTCATGGTAGCTATTAATTGTCTCCGAGGAAGAAAAAATGATATATCAGCTTCAAATGGTTTTGTCTCATGTTTTACAGCAGGGGGAGACAGATACATACTAAATACTATGCAAGTCTAAGTCGGGGTAGAGGAGAACAACATGAGTTAGAATCACACACCAAATTTATTTTATGAAAAACTAAAATGTTGATTTGTACATCTGTTTTTTGTTATAGTATTTCATAAATTGTCTTTATTACCTGTTTCTTTATTTAAAGCAGAAGTAAAAATAAGGGTTGATTGTATTGCATTAAATGCATTAAGTCTCACTTTCAGTTGGAACTACACATGAGGCCTGTCTACAGTGCAAATAGTTTTATTCTTTTTCATCTGACATTTTGTTCAATAACATGTTTACAGCTGATTACACATACTGTACAGTACACCAACAGCTACACAACATTTACATGTCAACAAAAAAAGAGACACTTTACTGATATCATACAAATAGCCTCACCATGAGTGAGGAACGTAGAGTTTTAAATGTAAACATCGATTTCCAGTCGACACCTGAGTACTATAAGTCACCACAAAACACATCATAAAACAATTTTCTTGCCATATTTACACTTGCACAATATATACAACAGCTGTGTGTGACAATTAGTCTGAGGTACTTTCAGTTAGTTTCTGTTTTACACACACTGGTACAACAAAAAGGGGATATAAAGTAAACACCAATCTTTAACGTGACTCCCACGTGAAACATGACACTGTCACTGCATGTACATATAACGTCTGAAAAGACCTTTTCGAGCAAGAGGTCACTTAAAAGAAAGGTCTGCATTATTAGAGCGAGAGCAACATCCATCATTACATTTAGCTTGATAAATCTTATTAAATCAAACATGAACAAGAATCTACAGCCAAGCTAGCACCTTTGAGAGGCTAACCTTTGACTTTAATGCCAGCATGCTAACATGCTCACAATGACAATTCTAACATGCTGATGTTAAGATGGTATAATATTTACTTTATATATATATATATATATTTTTTTTTTTTTTTTTACATATTTATGTTCACTATCTTAGTTTAGTGTGTTAGCAAGCTAGCATTTGCTAATTAGCACTAAACACAACGTGCAGCTGAAGCTGATGGGAATGTCATTAATTTTGCAGGTATTTAGTCATCAATCAAAGTGGACATATTCAAATTGTTACACGTTGACAGCACTAAAAAAAGTTAAGGCATAACCATAGTAATTACAATCTGGGTTTGGAACCATGAATGTCTGAACTCTGAAAAAGTCTAAGGATCATCAAAGTCACTAGGATTCATCCTCTGTGGACCATAACTGTCATAGTTGTTGACATATTTCAGTCTGGACCAAAGTAGTGGGCCAACTGACCAACATGTCATCAACATCAATAGATCAAATAAATGTTATTGTACAACATGGTACAATAATATTTATTTAATCCGTCAATATACAATAGAATAAAAAATACAATTAAAGCAATTAAAGCAATTGTCATGCAATCCAGTTAATGGAAGATAATCACGTTTATTCACAATGTTGTGGACTAATAATGGAATACATCTGATCCATTAGTCACAGAAATAGCAAAAATGAACGTCTGGTGAGCGATTGTGCACTCAGACAAAACTAAAAGCCTTTGTAATCTGAGATAAATTTCACAAGCGGGAGCTTTCGTGTCTCCTCTGGAATGTCATCCGGCAGTAATTCAGCAAAGTGTATGCCCCGTATAAAACTGTCATAGACAGGATAGGAACGTCCAGTATGCTGGTTATGCCATAGATCCCTTCTCAGCGACTACTGTTCATGACAGCCTGACAATGTCATTAATGTTGTTACCATTGGTCCCCTAAGCAACATGGGGCCATTAGGCTAAGTGCCTGGAGTTCTCTTGTGTAACACACCCTTTTAATGAACATCTTACTTCTTATAGGTCACAGCTTGTCTCTGGCTCTATCCCTTGCCTAACATCAAATGGAAAATGCTGGCCAAGAGCTCCATTTCCCTTTAATTCACATAGTGGTCATGAAGATCTTTCTCATTGCAGTATTCTGTATCGCGCTACCTATAAAAGACTAATGTTACTCTGAGAACTGTTTTTCAACACCTTGTCAGTAGCCAGGTCAGGTGGACTCATCATGTGATCTCAATAAAGCTTTACACTGTCCTAAGAAGGACACAGTTTGCATATACAGGTGATGGTCATATAATTAGAATATCATCAAAAAGTTGATTTGTTTCAGTAATTCCATTCAAAAAGTGAAACTTGTATAATGTATACATTCATTCCACACAGACTGATATATTATACGACCATTGACACCTTGCATAAGGAGGGCAAGACACAAAAGGTCATTGCTAAAGAGGCTGGCTGTTCACAGCGCTCTGTGTCCAAGCACATTAATAGAGAGGCGAAGGGAAGGAAAAGATGTGGTAGAAAAAAGTGTACAAGCAATAGGGATAACCACACCCTGGAGAGGATTGTGAAACAAAACCCATTCAAAAATGTGGGGGAGATTCACAAAGAGTGGACTGCAGCCGGAGTCAGGGCTTCAAGAACCACCACGCACAGACGTATGCAGGACATGGGTTTCAGCTGTCGCATTCCTTGTGTCAAGCCACTCTTGAACAAGACACAGCGTCAGAAGCGTCTCGCCTGGGCTAAAGACAAAAAGGACTGGACTGCTGCTGAGTGGTCCAAAGTTATGTTCTCTGATGAAAGTAAATTTTGCATTTCCTTTGGAAATCAAGGACCCAGAGTCTGGAGGAAGAGAGGAGAGGCACAGAATCCACGTTGCTTTAAGTCCAGTGTAAAGTTTCCACAGTCAGTGATGGTTTTGGGTGCCATGTCATCTGCTGGTGTTGGTCCACTGTGTTTTCTGAGGTCCAAGGTCAACGCAGCCGTCTACCAGGAAGTTTTAGAGCACTTCATGCTTCCTGCTGCTGACCAACTTTATGGAGATGCAGATTTCATTTTCCAGCAGGACTTGGCACCTGCACACAGTGCCAAAGCTACCAGTACCTGGTTTAAGGACCATGGTATCCCTGTTCTTAATTGGCCAGCAAACTCGCCTGACCTTAACCC
>NC_060155.1:23403491-23510623 GCF_021292245.1 Micropterus dolomieu
TCACAAATGCTTTGCCGCATACCTCGGTTGTAACGAGTGGTTATTTCAGTCAAAGTTGCTCTTCTATCAGCTTGAATCAGTCGGCCCATTCTCCTCTGACCTCTAGCATCAACAAGGCATTTTCGCCCACAGGACTGCTGCATACTGGATGTTTTTCCCTTTTCACACCATTCTTTGTAAACCCTAGAAATGGTTGTGCGTGAAAATCCCAGTAACTGAGCAGATTGTGAAATACTCGGCCCGTCTGGCACCAACAACCGTGCCACGCTCAAAATTGCTAAAATCACCTTTCTTTCCCATTCTGACATTCAGTTTGGAGTTCAAGAGATTGTCTTGACCAGGACCACACCCCTAAATGCATTGAAGCAACTGCCATGTGATTGGTTGATTAGATGATTGCATTAATGAGAAATTGAACAGGTGTTCCTAATAATCCTTTAGGTGAGTGTATATAGCAATTGTAAGTCGCTTTGGATAAAAGCGTCAGGTAAATGAGCATTTGAAAATGTAAACAGCTTTGTAGAGCTCAGTAGACTGGGGCTCAGTAGAGTAGCACAGAATAAAGAAGAACTCTGTAAAGTACAGTACACTAGAGCTCAGAAGAGGCCAGATGTCAGAAAAGCAGAGTGTAGTAAACTAGAGCTCAGTAGAGAAGACTAGAGGTCTGAAGAGTAGTGTGCAGTAGACTAGAGCTCAGTGGAGTATATTAGAGTATTGTAGACTAGAAAAAAAGCAGAGTTATAGACAAGCTCAGTAGAGTAGAGTTCTGTAGATTAGTGGGCAGTGGATTCCATAGCAGAACTCTATACATTGCAGTAGACTAGAGCTCAGTAGAGGTGAGTAGAGCTTCGTGGAGTAGAGCTCGGAAGAGAAGGACATTGCAGAGTAGAGTTCAGCTGTCTAGAGATCATGCAGAGGTGAGTAGAGTTCTATTAAGTCCAGTCCACTAGAGCTCAATAGAGTAGAGCTCTATAGAGTGCAGTACACTAGAGCTCAATAGAGTAGAGCTCTATAGAGTGCAGTAAACTAGAGTTCAGTGGAGTAGAGATCTGAAGAGTACAGTATTGCAGAGTAATGTGCAGAAGACTAGAGCTCAGTGGAGAATATCATAGTATACTAGACCAGAAAAAAGCAGAGTGCAGTAGACTAGAGCTCAGTAGAGTAGAGCTCTGTAGATTGGTGTGCAGTAGCCTCAGTTGAGCAGACCTCTATACAGTGCAGTAGCCTAGAGCTCAGTGGAGTATATCAGAGTATACTGGACTAGAAAAAAGCAGAGTGCAGTAGACTAGAGCTCAGTAGAGTAGAGTTCTGAAGAGTAGAGTATTGCAGAGTAAAATTCAGCAGAGCTCAGCAGAGTAAAGTAAATCTATGAGTCCAGTAGAGCAGAGTTTTGAGGCTTGAGGTCGCTACAGATCTGCTGAATGAATGGATATAGACACGTAGACAGACAAGTAAAAAGTGAATGAATAGTCATTAGATTGAAAATGTTCATGAGGCGTATCTAATTCTGTACCCAGCAATAAGACACACATATTGACATCTCTGTGATTTTACTCAGTCTCTTATTGTGTAATATTTATTTGCAGTGTTTCCTCATCTCCTTTCCAGTCAATAAAGAAAAGAACCGGCGTGTGTTGGCGACAAATTAATCCTTGCACTGAATACTGCTGTAGAAATCTAAATGTAGGACATTCCTCACATTTCCCAACCGTATCGCTCCACAGCCACTATCAAATCAAGACAGAGTTGGGAAATGATCAACAATCCAAAGTCTTAGAATGTATTTGGCATTAAAATATGGTCAGCTCACAAATACCTGAGTGGCGTATTGCAGAGAAGATGGAGGCTTAGCTTTCCCAAACAACATGACAAGACACAAAGGCGATGATAAGCCCCTGCCGTTTCAGCCCATGCCACCAATGGATTTGGCTTGTTTGAGGGATTGCCAGAAGAATGCTTTCATCATTCCCAAAAACATGACTGCAAGGATTTTCAGTGTCATGCACGACAACGAGGAGAGCTCAAACAAGTTAATCACCCTGTCATTGTTTTAATTACTAGGCTTTAAAAAAATTTCTTTTCTGTCAGTGTTGTATAGTCAAATGCTTTGTCCTTCCTAATTATATCTTGGAGGAAGATTCATATTAGCATGCAATGATTGGCTTCAGCTCAACTGGATATTATGGCATGTATTCGTGAAACCATTGACAGCCAGGCACTCTGTCAGTCTGAGCTTGCGGGGAAGGTAAGTGCCTGTGTTATTGAAAGAGATGAATGACTGTGTTTGTGTTAGGCCTACTAGGTAAAGAGTTCATGAGAATGGCAAACTCTATCTCAACTAAATTTATGACTTGGCCATGAATATCTGTGGCGCCATGTTTCGTAATGCTTGTTTTTTTGTGTGTGTGAGGATTATAAAATGAATGGCTCAGCAGGATGTGTCAATAACTTGAGTCTTTTACAAGTGACTGACAGTGAATACATTTGAAAAGAAGCAAAAGTGACTTTGACACTATAAAACATTTACAAAAAGGGCAACTTCTTCAAAAACATAGATTATACTCTTCTTAGGGTTCTGAAAGCTTCTCAAAATAATATTAATAAACTGCAAAATGTACAGTGGTCAAGCTACACAAACAAGGCTGTTTTTCTTAGTTCCTGTTCACATATGGAAACACTTGGTTCTCACCCGACTGCAGCAGTAATTTACAAGGAACAGAATCCATGACCGTTCATCATCCCTTAATGAGAAGTCCTCCTTACATGACCTGAGAGCAGTGTAGGTTTAACAAGCACAGATGTGCACTCATTTGTTGATTTACTGCATAACTGATATCATGTACATCAGCGCAGCACAGGTCACTTATAATCCCATCTCTTTCTTTTAAGGCCTTTTTACTTAATCCCGGTCCCCGCACAGTGAGGGCCTGTTGATCATGTGAACCTTAGACATGTCAGTGAAATATACCTCCTCTGCCTTCAACCCTACAAATCTGGTGATTCTTCATCTGCCTTTTTCCCTGGAGGGCCGTCCTCTCTTGGGTCACACTATCTCACATCTGGGTCACATCACAGCTTCCCAGAAAACCCTTCTCCTCTGTACTGAGCCTTCACATGCGGATGATGAATCCTCAGTTGAGAATCCCTCTCATGTCCATAATATGACAATATTGAATATGAAAATATTACACTACATTACAGGGGCAGGAACCCCCTTACCATGTCTGCAGAGCTATTCGCAAATGCACTGCAATCATTTACAGCTGAAGTCTTTAACTTCACACTTGTTCAAATTACAGCAAAGTCAATGGAGCATGAATGAGCTGATTTTGTGCCCTTGACTGATAAGGTGTACCAAAGGCAGGTACAATCTAAAGCTGATGATACACGGAGCAACTTTTAGAGCAATCGTGCAGGGCAACGTTGCCGTCAATGGTAATGAGTAAAGATTACTACCGTTACAGCTTAACAGACCTTGAAGAGTTTTCAGTAACAGGCCATATTAAATGCAATGTAGAAGAGGTGTGCATCCTTATACATGGATTTTATATACATTGATATCATTGATTTTTCAGCCTTGGAAGCAAAGCATGTTTGACATACTGCTTGTTAAAGCAAACTCATTAGCAAACAGTTGTATATTTATACAGCCAACTGACACAAAACAATGAAATTTACTCCTACTTTTCATCATTAAGTATAAAAGCAACTCATGAAATTTCTTAAAGCTAAGAATCACTCTTACTCTCCCAGTTATTTAAGACAGCTCCAGAGGTCTCTCAAGTGGTTAGGAGGAGAGTTAAGAGAGTTGCCCATAGGGGTTTGTGATAGCACTGTGGAGACAGAGATGTGCGTGAATCTTTCTGGAGAGGAAGAATATTTCTGAATTATTTGACAATGCGCAGTTAATTATACAGTATCGTTTGGGCAAAGCAGGCATCATTGTTGTCAGCGAGTTGGTGCGGGACATCATCTCACCACGGACTTTACGCAGCAATGCGTTTTCAACTGAATTGATGGTGGTGATGACGTTTCGTTTCTTTGCTACAGGACAAATGTAGCAATGCAATGCTGATGATTTGAGGCCATCACAACCATCAATAAGCCAAATTGTCATGGAAGCAATTATGGCACTTACAGCTCCACACACGCGCCTCATCGACATCCCATCTACAATGTTACAATGTTGGATGTTCATGTTAAACATGGTCAAAGCTTCAAATAATGAGGTTAAAGTATTTAAAAGAAATCCCTGTGAGCAAAAACCTCAGATTTCCTTACGTTCTGAACGCTCTGTCTGAAACAGCTTTTTCTACCAACGGCTCCGCTCTACGACACACGGAGCTACACGGAGCCAGTGTTCTATATATGGTCATTTGCTCCGCACAGCAACAGCACAGCTATGCTCAGTCTGCCTGTACCGCTCAGCGGCAACAACAGCCTGGTAACAACCTTCAGGTCTTGGCCAATAAGGTGACAGTGGGCTTTGAGAGGGGGGGCTTACCCCCCAGGACCCGGGTAAGGCAACAGTGCTATCCACTAGGCCACCGTGCTGCCCCATTTCCAATGTGTATATCATAATGTATTCTTAATTGACAAATGTCTGTTGAATGTAAACTCCTTCTCCTTAGGAATTGCACTATTCAATGAATGAATTTAAGTTTCTTAAATAAAGAAATCTATTCAGTGATTGGTCCTTGCCTACATCATCATCCAAAATCTTGTTTGCGGCACAGCAAAGCGTTGTGAATCAACACAAAGACTGGCACTTAAGATTTAGTCGTACACTTCACTTTAATTAGGACTGAGAGGCTTGATAAATAACTTTTAAGCACAGCTTACAATTTTTTTACTCTTAAGTCAATTCTTAACAGTGATTTTATGAGTAATTCTGAGAAGCTTGATAAATATGGGCCCTGATCCATTGATTACACCTTATCAAAGAATGACACCAGAGCTAATTTCAAGCTGCCCCATCTCCAACAAAGAAACATTTCTCAAGGCTGTGAAGTTGAACTTGAGGCGTCTCTGCCGAATACAAATAAACAACAACAACTCAGCTCAGCTCAAACACTCAGTGTGGCAATTAATGACAAATGGACATATATGGAAAACTCAGAGGGGAATAATCTCAGGAACCACCGTACAAGCACACTGCATTTCAGCCAATAAATTCTCAAGAGGTTGGTTTCCCTTACACATAATTAGTCCTACTTTCCTGTGAGGCTTCTCATAGAGGACAAATAAACAGAATGCGTCTTGATGGGTGAATGGTGCCCCGGGATGAGAAGGTATTTATCTTTTTGTGACTCAGCTGTGCCATGTGTTTCAAGTTTTACTGTATTCTTTGTAATGTATGATAAGAGGTGTCAGGAAAGATAAAAATAACAGGTGATCATGAGCCAGCATGACATCATGAGAGTGAGCCGCTAGGATGCCCAGTGTAGCTGCATAATTCCTATTTCTGGTCTCAAATATGAAGCGTGATGGCACTGATGAATCAACAGCAGGGAATGTTTGGAACAAAAACAACAACAAAAAGGAGGCTAAAGACGGATGAAGATGAGCAGCATCTGTTATGCTTCTAAATATTGTATACATCGGGTGATACATTTGGGACATCATGTAAAATGGGTCACCTTGGGCTCTTCAAATATTAACAAATCACCAAACATGTTATTGCATTGTTGCTAAAAATGTCCTTTACATGAAATAATAATTTTGATTGGTCTTAGATAACTACGGGCAGAACAAAGATTTTTAAAAATCAGTGGTCCCAGAACTTGCAAGGTAAACCATGTGGCATGTTCATCACAAGATCATTGGAGGTAAAACAATATGGTTATAACACCAAGGATGTTGTGAGGAACACTGTTATATTTTATAAATAAAATATTTTCACAATACACTTTAATTTTTGTGGGAAAAGGTTTTTAGGTTAAAAGTGACTTTTATCTATGCAAATGGGACAAAAAAATGTACTACTACAAGGAACTTTTATTTTGTTTTGATTCTGGCAGCCCTGTAGTCAAAAAGAGTTAGTGTTACCATCGTCTCATGCCACAAAGTGGCATGTGCATTTCTACGTAAGTGCATGGCATTCTCCAAAGAAAACAAAATAGACAACTGATCTTGTAATTACAAGATCAGGTGTCTAAAAGAAATTTCATTTGTTTTGACACCTGACTTCTAGTATATACTATTTTTCTTTTTAAAACAACTGTTTATATTGTGCATAGTGATGAGGAAAATAATCTATTTGTTGATTAATAACTGTAATATGACGATGGTGCAACAAAGTAAACTTTGTTTTAGTACTGTTAATACACCTATCTCAACATTTATGTTATGTCTTCATAATAATAAGCCAACTGCAAGGTATAGCTCGGTAGAAAGGCCAACCTAAAATGTCAGCCAGTTGTATTACATTATTGTCCACTGTAGGCATAACTTCCCAATTTCAAAAAAGGTATATTTACACGATTATGCTTCAAGAGTTTGTACTTGACATTTGACAAGTGATCGGGGAGATGAGTTTCATTATATATTGGTTTGTCCCAGTTTTGCTAAAAGAAAGGATTAGACCAAATACGACCAACAAGCTATAAACACAACACTGACATTATATTAATTATATCTTTACTTATAAAGTTCATTTAGATAACATTTCAGCAAACCGTTGCTTATTTACACATCCAATTGATACAGAGCAACATTAAGTTTATTAGTTTCTGGTTAATGCGAGTCCAATATTTCTGTTTTGGTCTCCATCAACTTCTGAGGAAAATATCTGACTCTTTAGCAGCAAAATGCTCGCTATGGTCACCATCTTCAGCAGTTGCTAACTTCTGTCTGTCGTCCATCTGAGCCTTCAGCTTTTACACTGAAAACCGCTGCCTGTGTCTAGAAACAAGCTGATGAGAGCAGTGAGACTGAACCAAAACAGTAAAGTAGTGGTCCGTAAAACCAAAACAATGAGCAAAAAGATGTTGAAATGTTCCATGGAGCTGAGAGGGAACAAAAGAACTGAGTGATAATTCTCTGTGGGTTTGTCACTATAAATAAATATAAATATATATATAATATAAAAATAGAATCTATACAAGAGCAATTAAACTCACAATTACAAGGCAAGCAGTGTACATGCAGTACCCATGACCAATGTTGTACTTAAACTAATAGTGCAGTATGGTCTCCAGTGAAGTATCATAGTGGTGTAACAAAGCCAGCTACATATAATATATGTAGAGTAATATTACACCAACTACTATAAGAATAATACATAATATGTCTGTATTGATATAGGAGAGAAATATAATATTGTATACAATGTAATTAAATAGTATAATATATTAACATAACATAATATATGTATATATATATATATTTACATAATAATAATAATATATAATATTATATATTATTATATAATAATAATATATAATATATAGAATCTAAAATAGAACATATTATGAGTATAGTATTGTATACTAATATAAAGTATAATATATCAAATATATAATAAATATCATATGTATAAGTTGCCATATTTGCAAACAATCCAGCGGATTGCTGTATTAATTACAGTAGCTTTAACAAATCTTGCTAAGTTTTAAAAAAGTAATGGGAGGCATTTAAGTAGTTACTGAGTCTGCTGATTGGCTCAGTGCGAGGGATCACTGACTGATGCATGACTGCATTCCTTCTTACTTTTCTGCCACAAGATCCGAAAAACGTGTAGGATTGCTGATCATCACACAAACAAAGACATCGATTTAGTCACTTGTCTCCTTTCCTCCCCATTTCATTCCTCAAACACAGACAGAGAACACACACAACGTATTCTATAAACTTGATTCTCACTTGTAGGAACGTCTCTGGAGAAGTAGAAGAGATATTTGGGGCAACGGATGGTGACCACCTCTCCAACATTGGCGCTGGGCCAGCAGGTGATCTTGTCCCACGTCCCCCTGCAACCTGATTAAGAAACAGAGAGAGAGAGACAAAAAAAAAAGACATGTTCATAGCTACCAAACATCGAAACATCACATGCACCCAGATAACAACATAGAAGAACAGTTTTTTGAACGTGTGTCTAAACCGGGATGGCTCCATTCCAGTAACAAACAGCAACAACCTGCTTCGGTTGAAGGTTGAGGTTACATTACATTTATTCATTTAGCTGATGCTTTTATCCAAAGCGACTTACAATTGCAATGTGAGAGGTCGTACGCCTCTGGAGCAACTAGGGGTTAAGTGTCTTGCTCAGGGACACATTGGTGGAAGTGTCCCAGTGAGGAATTGAATCCGGGTCTCTCACACCAAAAGTCATCCGTCTTACCTACTGCACCATTACCACCCCACACAAGCACTGGAGTTCCCATGGCAGCCAAAACGTGGCAGCTCAAGTCAGCTGTTGTTACAGCCCTGGGTCCATAACAGCAGATGACCTGAGTTAACACGGCGCCACCATGACTAATAAAACAGCACACACACCATTACTTTAATTCAGCACACCACTGCGACTTGTTTGGTACTCAGGACGCAGAATCAGGCCACAGCACTTTTAAATCCACACCTGCTCAGCATCTCATCACTATGAGAAATCAGTTTACCAGGTGATATTTACACCAACACCCTGAGGATTTGGCAACATTTATTTGACAGAATCTATAGGAAGAAGAATTACACCTAAATTAAAAAGAAAATGAGTGTTTAATGAGTTTTTCATTGTGTGAATGTAAACAGAGTCTCGTGATACCTCCAGTTTGGATCAGTGAGATTTTAGTTACACACAAAGGCACTAGAAGCTCAACGAAGCACAAGTAGGCTATCTCTCTGGAAAACATAATGATGCATGCTGTGAGTACACAAAACCCCACTTAGCAACATGTAATTCCACCTTTATCAACAATAAATTGAGTTTTATTGTTGTACATTTAATAAAAATGAAAGGTAAAATGGGATCAATTAGAAAGTTTACTTTAAAACTGAACCAAGGTGCATGTGACAAGGGGAAGGAAAACAGTGTTCAACCATGCAAGGTGTAATGTTCAGGCAGAGGGGAGGGTTGAACAGCTTCTGTTGTCTTTACAACTCATTGTGTCACTTCGATCAGAACCTACTTGTAGATTAAGCAAATTAGGATAAAAAACTGAATAAGTGCAGCCAGGACAATGAAGGAATGTCAAACACACAAAAAGAAAACTACGCACCTGTTGTTCTGTTCTCAATCTGAGCCTCACACACGTCCCTTTCCTTGTCTATTTCCTTCATCATCTCACACATCTGATACTGCATTGAAAACACCTGTGAAGAGAAGACATTTCACACACGTTTTCTATACATGTATATATATATATATATATATATATATATATATATATATATTTAGAGCTGCAGTGACATTTTAAAGTGTCAGTCACACATCATTTGTCTGTTAGGGAAGCATAGAAGACTGCATGAGTTATGCTGCATGTGCTTCACATCTCAAGGCAAACACATCTATTGTCTACGCTGAGGTCTTCCTGAGATGAGCTGCCATTAATCTGTCTGCCATGACACAAAATCAATCTTTTGACTGTTATTCAACCATCATATTCCTTAGATTTGCATGTGCGTGGTTTGATGTGGAGGGATCCTTCAGCCATGCATTGGTTCAACATGAAGCTGAATTCACAAGGGTTTATATACAGAATATACAGACCCTCTGCAGGACCAGAAGATTTATTGCCTTTACTTAGGTGAATGAATCTCATCTCTGTGGGCATTAATCAGACTGGTAGTATGTGGCTATTGTTAGTCGCAATATGAGCCCATATGACTCTCCTCCCACAAGGTGACTCCCCCATTTAGGTTATGATGTATCTCGTGCCCCAGGCTACGCAGCCCGTCCTGTGTCACTTCACCCATGGTGCACCTCTGGACTATGAGTGGAGCAGATGTTGTCAGTGATGGATCAGCGCCGCCTTAAGCAGTGCAAGTTGGAGTATCAGGAGGAAACTTCATAATCATCACTTTTACCTTCACTACTAGCAAAAACAGCACTCTCTGACTTTTCCTTTCCTTAATTTTCTTCACTGAGGCACTGAAGCAGTCTGTGAATGTGAAGAAATGCAGATGTAAAGCCAGCTTGCTATTCTAAGGGCTGTGACCTCCAACTGAATTCCAGCATGAATCATACATTCTTCTCTATACAGGAGACAGTTGTGGGCATGGATGCTGGTGAACAGAGAGTACAGAGGAAGACATAGGAGGCCTCTGTCATTGGAGACCCACAGTCATATTGTAACTCCTAATTCACCATAAGAATGAAAAGACATCAGCAAGGATATAAAAACACATGAATGTCACTGGAAAACAATCACAGTCTGGCTAACTGTTTTATTTTCAGAATCAGAGTCAGCTTTTGTGTCAAGGAGGTTTACACACACAAGGAATTTGCTTTGGTGTCTTAGTGCATGACAATAAGCAAATGTTGCTGTCATTTTAAAAGCTGAAGGTTTTGCCTGCAGGCGCTTGTGTTGCAGGAACTGACACACAAAGCCTGGAGTGAGGAGACTGGTGTTGTTATCATAAAGGCAAGGAAGTCACTCTTGATCTTAAAAACTCAACAACAACAAAAAAAAGCGCTCTACTTGAAAGATCTAGGTGGTTGCCAAATTAGGAACACGAGCGCAAGTTCAAGTCATGAGAAAAGTCAAAAGTCTTTCACTCACGGGTTTCAGCAACATGCAGGAGAGAAGGATGAAGGCGCTCTTTAAAACTTCCACTAACATATCCTTTATAGTGGTTGATTCCTTCAAAAATAATAGATTGTAGACAACAAAAAATCAATTCAAATAATTAAATATGTAGTGACAATCTGGAGCAGGTTTGTGTGGCTCCCCTTGCTGACTCCTTGCGTTCTTGCGCTCTGAGTGAAGTAAACTGCTCCGCTCCTGAATTCCTCCTCCTCCTCCTCCTCCTCCTCCTCCCACCACACGGGCTTTACCTTGAGCAACCGACAAGTAACCAATGAAAGATCATCTGTGAACGTCAGTGGATGAGGGCGTTAACACGTAGTTACAAAGAAAGTAGAAACTGCTGTACCCGTAAATTCAAATTAGACACGACTAACCCATTGTTGCATTTTGTATAGCCTGTTTGTGATAGGCAAATCATGTAACCCGATTTCACAAAAGCATATTGTAATACCATATATTTATGCTGTAACTATGGCTACCATATTTATCATACAAAACTACAATTTGTTTAACTATTTGTGTAACCCTGTAAACGGGATATAGCCTACTCCTGTAAAAAAGAAAACAAATGCTTTCTCAGTTTCTCCTGTATTCAAAAGGGCAGTGGTGGAAAGTAACCAAGTAGCCTACCTTTACCCAAATGCACATGTACAATTTCAGGTACTTTGCCTGAGAGTGTTTGTTTAATAGCCTAGCCTACTACTTTACAGGTATTACAAAATTCAGAAGTAAATATTATAGGGCTTTTTACTCCACTGCTTGTAGTTGACAGCTTTAGTTACTACTTTACAGATTAAGAATTATCATAGCAATAAGCCTATAAAACACAATTCAATGTTAAAGACAAAACCAGTAAGCTCATGCAAACATCTCACATAGTTTCATTTTATTTAAACAGTTTGAGGCCCAAATAGATAAAATGACCCAATAAGCCACTGAAAAAGCAAAGATTAAAGTCCAGAAATGGGTACAAATTTGTGTAGAGGAACTTTGTTTGTTCTTCTTTCATCTGTCATTAATAATCTCAGACCCCTCAGATTCATTGTGAAACATCTGTGACAGGGATCCACTGGCCAGAATACTCATCTCTATTTAAAGTAGGTTCCACCTCAACCAGGTAAAACAGTAAAAAGAAACTTATGCATTTATGCATCAGTATTAGCAATGTTATATATAATAATCTCTGTCACAGTGAAATTTTATGCAGAATCAGTATGTTTACTTTGATTTTTTTAAGTAGCTGACATGTTGCTATAATACCTGTGTCCTTTTTTTTTTACAGTTTTTAATGCTTGAATTTTACTTGGAATTGAGTATTTCTACACTTGCATTGGTAGTTTTGCTTAAGGATCTGAGTACTTCCTCCACCATAGCTATAAAATGTAGCTAAATAACACTCATGAGTGCACAGCCATATGAGCCCCTTGAATAAATGTGTAGGAACAGATACTTACACACAGAGCACAAGGGGTCACTAAAGGGTTTGATGAGGATGAAAATGATGTGAATCAACCCTTTCCTGAGACAACTTAGGTTGTTTTCTTCTTTAATTTGTCACCCATCTGGTGCATTACAATTAAACATGACAACAAATCCCTAAAATTGCCAGCCAAAAAGTTGAGGCAACATCTCTGTGACACTGTCTCAACAGTTTTTGCTGCTAATATAGATTAAGGTCATCGGCTTCACTTCACTGTCACTTAACAAGTCTAATAAAATACACAGACCAGAAGGCAATCAGACCATATAGAAGACCATATACAGTAGACATTCAGTTGAAGTGTGAAGACAAATGCAATAAAAATCAGTCCCTCTCAGTTGCTCCTAGATATGGAGCTGGTCATAGCTGACACACTGTCCTCAGATAAGATAATGCTACTGTATATGCTCAGAGAATGATGCATGGCACACATGCTGTACTGTATGTGTGTGAAGTGTTTGCGACAAACTGTGGAGAACAAAGAGTTGTAAAGCTCATAAATCATCAAAAACATCAGTGTGGGACTGAAGACTGAAATATATTTCTGCTCCCTCTAGACGTTTTGCAAATGGACACAGCAAGTGAAAAACATGCAGCGTGTGTGTCTGTTTGTCTCTGGTCAGATGGTTGATCTGTCATCATGTGCTCATGCGTCAGTGTGCACAGTTTGAAGAAACACTTACTTCCAACCATAAGGAATACATGTTACTGATGAACTAGTCCTTGTTTCCCATGCATTGACTCCTCCAAAGGCAGCATGTGCTTTGCCTTGTGTATTACTGGTCTGGCTTTACAGTCAGTGGGTGACTCGCTGAGGCTTATGAAAGTTTTGTATGTCAGAATAACCCTCCTCTGGGATGGAAGTCAAATGTTTGGTTGTTTGAGTTCTGCTGGATGAATCTTGTGGAGCTGAATGTCTACTGTATAAAGGTCTGAACCAGTAATGTCCCTAATCTCAGGTGTTGATTCAGATCATTTTCATCTTCATCAAACCTTGTGATCTGTATGGAAGTAGATGTTCCTCTAGATTTATTCAGGGTTTCTCTTTTAATTTGTCACCTGTCCATAAATCCTCAAGGGGCTCATATTGCTGTGGTGCTCACTAGTGTTATTTATTTACATTTTATAGCTGTGGTGGAGGAAGTACTCAGATCTTTAAGCAAAAGTACCTATGCAACAGTATAGAAAAACTAAAGTAAAAATCCTGCATTTAAAACAAAACAAGTATATGCATATTATCAGCAAGTACTGGCTCTGCAAAAAAGTGTCCACTGTGATAGATATTATAACAGTATATATGACATTACTGTTTATTCTGATGCATCAGTGCATACGTTTAATTTTACTGTTTAATTCCATAACAAATTAATTTGTTGGCCATGCCAGAAAGTAGTAGTATCTCAGTCAAAATAACTGTGCCACTTAGGTGTTATAATAGCAAACATTTGACTCCACCAATGTTTACCGCTCTCCCATGCCAGTTGGCAGTGGTGTTTTATTGCCAGTGTCTCAAAATTAAGAACACGTTTCTCATAAACCCTCTGTCATAAAGATGATCTTTGCTTCAAAAGAGGATAAACATGTTTACATTTTCTATTTGTCATCCTTCTCTGCTCGAAAGTGTAGAAGCTTTTAGGTCAGTTTGCACTTCTGGATCAGCCACAACTTCCTGCTTTGTGCCATAAAGCAACTGTATAACATCTTCTATGACAAACAAAATGAAATATGGTGCCAGTCAGAGGCTGCGAGGGTCTCATTTACTGTAATTAAAGCATTAATTGCTCAAAATGATTGTGGGAAATTATTTATTGTTGATTATTGCATAAATCCTTGCCTTTAACACACAAGCTGAAACACAACTCTGCCTCTTCACAAGCAACCTGTGGTGTTCATTGAGAACGCCCCAGATATTTTAATGCCGTTAATGACGGTAATTACGAAGGTGCATCAAACTCATTAAACTGAAAAGAAGATCAGAGTGAAATGATCTTCCCAGCAGGGAAACTAAAAGCAATGTAAGTGTGAGTGCATAGTGTGTGTGTTTGATGTAATGCCTGTTGTGAATAAATTCTGCTAAAACAATGAGAAAAGGAATACTATTTCCTTTTGTCAAGCTTGCATTCACAAAAATGACATATTTTCCGGAACTTAATTAAAACAGCTCTGTTTTGGTTTGTTGAAAGCAGTTTTTTGGTATTATCTCGTGGGTGCTGGAAATGTTTCATAAACCATTTGAACGTAGGATTTTCTCAATCGTGTCATCCATCATTTAGACTGAAAATGTACAGTGAAAACTGCACATTTTCGAGTGGCCTTTTATTGTGGCCAGCCTGAGGCACACCTGTGCAATACCCAAGCTGTCTGATCAGCATCTTGATGTGCTACACCTGTGAGGTGGATGGATTATCTCGGCAAAGGAGAAGTGCTCACTAACACAGAATTTGACAGATTTGTGAACAATAGTTGAGAAATAGGCCTTTTGTGCACATAGAGAAAGTCTTAGATCTTTGAGTTCAGCTCATGATGAATGGGAGCAAAAACAAAAGAGTTCCCTTTATAATTTTGTTCAGTGTACTTGACAATTAGACCTTATATTTTCAAGGTTACAAAGTCCCCTTATGTCAAGAGCTTCTGACGTGCAAAGCATATATGCATCCATCCATAACCATGCATTATTATTGGATAACAACATCTATAGCTCCCACACTGTCTTAAATACATTAAATACAATGGGGAAATAGCACAGAAAAATAGTTGGGCATAAACATCCAGGCCGGCTGCTGTGAAGCAGCGTGTCTTTTGTCCGCTCTCACTCATCAGTGAGAGGAAGGGCCAAAGGGTGCGTCTTTGAAACAAAGAGAATTTAAAGCTGTGAAAGTCAGAAAGGAGGATTCAGGGGCATTTTTTGCTGTTGAAATAAGAACAACAACCAATTCATTAGCCAAAGATGAGGTTGCCAGACTTTTCATTTTGTTTCATTTTAATTTATAGCTCTGTTTTACATCAGTCCATTTGAGAAGCATCTGTAAGATGCTCCATCAAGGTTGTAAGCGTTTGAGTGAAAATTGTTCCAACAATGAGAAAACTGACGTCATTATTTTGAGCTGAATGCAATCTTGCTTTCACTGATCAGTCAAGGACAGACATACTAAAGAGGAATGAAGCAAGATCTCAATGGATGAGCATTAAGGGGCAAAAGCAGCTCTAAATCAAGGCATTCTTTAGTTAAATGTTTTCTCTTTTCTTATCTAGGCATTGGCCGTTGAATTAAACTGTGTTACAGTGGTGTCAGAGATGCCCCTGAAGATTCACTGCTGTTTATGGAATTGAACGAACCAACAGAGGAATATATTTCCAGTATTTCCAGCAGTGCAGATACATTTTTTAAATTTCAGCAACTCTTTTCACAGCCTGGAGAAAAAAAAAGGCTCTGAAAACAACAAGTGACGATAGCATCCAAATGACAGGAGAAAATATGACCAGGCTTTTAAAACAGGTGTGCATTCATAGTCAAACGCTGATTGCCAAGAGAACATAGTACGCAGACAGAAAGAGAGAGAGAGAGAGAGAGAGAGAGAGAGAGAGAGAGAGAGAGAGAGACAGAGAGAGACAGAGAAAAAGGAAGCTGGCAAAGTTTGTGACACTTTACTTTATGATGCATGGATGTATTACGTTGGTCAGGGCTGGCAACTTTCAGTCAAACATAACAAGAGGATTAGCTGCTTTACAGGTGAGTGTACTTAGGTGATCTGGACCTAAGTCTGTGAGGTCATTAGATGATTAACACAACACACAAGAAGAAAAACATCACTCTGCTATACAAATCATTTTTATAATTTGTGACTTGTGCCTTATTGTAAAATGCTGGATAGGAATACTGGAAAAGTTATTATAATAAAATATTTAGAGAAGGTTTAAAGAGAAATTCCTCCTTGGTTGAACTGCTCAAACCTCATACTGTCAAGTAAAGGGTAGCTGTAAGGACTACATTATTCAGATTGGCAACATTAATCAATATCACACCATGATAACAAGCTGTAAATATACATTGGCATTAAGTCAAAAAGACATTAAAGTGTTTGTCTTCTCAGAGAGCCAGGGCTGAGGGCAGGAATTATGCATTAGTATTTAGATGCTTTACTTAAATAAAAGTGGCACCACTACTAATAAAATAATAATAATAAATCAAAATATTACTCAAATTGAGATAATTATCAGAAAGTATCAAAAGTAAAAATAATCAATATGCAGAGTGGATCATGTCAGTGTTATTGTCAAAGTGGTACAAACCATTTAACCATTTATTTTACAGTGTGGTAGATTTATCAGTGATAATGCAATATATTTTATAAAGTCATCACATATTTTGTATGTAAAATCTTAGAGCACCTGTACACCTACACAGTCGATCATTTCACTCATGTTGACTGTGTGGGTGTGTACAAACTTTGCTTGACTGATAGCTCCCTTACCCCTTCTGTTGATTTTGTTGTACCTGTTAAGGTGGTAGAACTCACCATCAAATAAACGTAGCAGAGTACAAGTATAAAGTAGTATAACATAGAAATACTCAAGTGAAGTACAAATACCACAAAATTGCACTAAAGTACTTACTTGCATTCCACAACTGTGCTTTTGTCCCTTTAATTCAAAGCAAGCAAGATGTGAATAGTTCAATTGAAGTGCAATTTTTCCCTCTCATATTGTTGGATTGGAATAATTTTAGAAGCCCAAAGGGATAAAACTACGATTTCTAAAGGATTAGAATTTGTATTTTTTCCCCTATTTCCTACCCCAGTAATCATCTGGCAACCCCTTACGGGAGTTGTTGTCCTACTGGTTTATATGTTGAGACATTGCATGTACAGTAATAAACCTGACTTGACATGACATGTTTCAGGGTCTTCCTTCCTCAGTTTTTAGATATTTTGGTTTAACTACTGAGAGCTATGACATCTGAAACTTAAATTAACTGGATGCAAACATTTACATGACAGATGGAAGTAAAATTACAAATTACAATTATCGACATACTTTATTTAAATAACATTTTTTAGGTATTTTACTTGTCAGATTAAAAAATGTCATCACTTTATAAAATCAGCTGCATGGTTACAGAGTAAACAACAGAAAAGTCAATGATATAGTAAAAATTTGTGCCACCTCATCCAGCTACAATATTAAAGTAACACCAACATGTTAATGCATCAAATAGGCAAATATAATCATCATTATGAGTACAGGTTGTTGGCAATACATTAGTATTTTTATGTAAGTATGGACCGTGGACTTTAACTGGGTATTTTTATAATGTTGCTTTGCTATGTTGAGTAAATTATTTGGCAAAGTTTTCTCGCACTGAATGTTGGATTACTGACTAAGAGCAAATATAGACTTCAGCCTGCTGAAGCCAAAAAGGACAAAACGCTCCACTTAACGCAGGTTATACACATTGCTTAGGATGGCACTAAACATTAAAATGAACCGTGTTTCATAAAGAGTAGTATGTGTGCAAAAAAAACTAATACCTGTTTCAACCGGACACTGCTGGCACCTGGTGGTCACAGCACTCATAAGAAAAATGGTACTTGTTTCCTATTGGCTGGTGAAACATGACGAAACGTGGGCAAACAAGGAAATGAACCTCGCGCACTGGAAGCTTTTGTTTTCGATTTATGTGATCTAATTGTACCTGTGTGACAGTTTTACCTGGTAAGTTTTGTTGAAGTTATCTGTCCTTTATGTAAGTATTCTTAAAAAACATACGACGTAACGTTACTTCTGCACTTTACTTTCACTTGTGTTGACTGTAGCGTTATGTTGTGTATGCACGCCTGTTCCTAGATCCAGATATGGGTGACTTTTCTGTGAACCCGCTGGTTTTGATTGGTGTCGGGTCCGGCTTTGCCTTCTCTGGTCTTTTCTACCATTTATACCAAGAAAAGACAAAAGAGTTGAAAAAGCTGAAGGCAAGTGGGCTAAATCATAGTTTGAGCCACGTGAAAGTATTAATGCAGCTCTAGTTTCATGATTTAAAAATACTTATCTGATTTATTTATTTTTTATTCATTGAAGGAAATACCCATATTCAAGCCTGATCAACATTTGGTGAGAGTACTGAAAGCTTCTCCCCACAAGCGACTTCAGTATGTTGCTGTAGAAGGTACAAACTAGAATTAACCTTTTTTGTAAATGCAGTTTTGAATGGGTTCAGTCCAGAGGAATTACCTTCATATCTGTTTCAAGGTCTGGTCCAGGCAGATGGGGAGCCTCTGCCCAGCCAGTTTGTCCCTCGTTGCTTTGGCGTGATTCAGAAGACAGCAGTGGAGGAGCACTGGAAATACTGGAACTCCCTCAGCAATACATGGTACATTAAACTACAGACTAAAATGTCTCTTTACCAATCTACTAGCCTGTTAGTAACAGTTTGATGACTTTTCCAGGAATTCTCGGAAAGTGAACAGAAAAGAAACCCAAAACTCAGTGCCTTTCAGTCTGGTCAGCCCCGGAGCCTACATCACCGACTTGTACGTGAAGGTTCAAAACCCTCTGGAGGCCTCTGGGTGCTACCTGGAGAGGGTTTATTTGAAAGTGAGACATGCTGAGGAGAGCTTGGGGAACATAGTGATGCAGGGCCTCAGCGGGGAGAAACCTGTGGCGATGGAGGAGAGCGAGGAGCTGCTGCGGGTGGGGAGCACCCTCACTGGTTTTGGTGAGGTGGTGCTGGAGGGGGGGCAGGTGATGAGGCTGCAGGCCCCGCAGGATGGCCGCAAGTATATCCTGGTACCCACTGACCACAGGAGCTTCTTGGACAGGCATGAGAGATCAGCCAGCATGTGGAAGATGCTGACTGCTCTTTCTGGCATCACAGGGGCTTCTCTTCTAGCCTGTGTCGTTTACGGCTTGGTGGGAAAAAAGGATGACCGATCAAAGTAGGCTTGAAGACGTGGAGATACAAGTGTCACTCTTCTTAGGTGTCACAGTACTGCCTCAGGTGTGGGACCTTACATTCCATAGTGCCATCCTGATGCTAAGATAATTCACTTGCATGTTTAGATTTGCTTCATTGCTGACAGGTATTTCCTTGTCCTGTTGCAACATGCATCAGAGCCTACAACTACAGTGGCCATGAGAGACAAAACATGTCGACATTGGACAAAACATAGTAGAAAAATAGAAAGCAGATCATTTTAGAAAACACATTTACAAAACTGAAACCCAATAAAACTGAAACATGACATTTGACAAAATCAAAAAGGTAACTATTCTTGTTTGTAATTAGACATAACCCAAGTCAATTATGTATTAAATTGTTGTAGTATGGTAGTTTAGTCTGATAAGGACAATTATTAGTTCCTTAAGCCTAAAGAGTCTACTCAGGGAGATGAAAGGAGCCTGGAAACAACTTAAGTCCACATAGGTCTAACAGTATACAGTAGCATGTCAAGCTATGAAAAGTATACATTTGATTGAAACCTGATCATGTAGCCTCTAAGCTAAGAAGCATAGGACAAGCAATCAAACTCAGAAGAGTGTGGAATTATTGCAAGATATTGGACTTTATAAGATGTATTCACTTTAGAATAAAAACATTCAAAGCTACTTTATCAAGGGAACATTTTATTTTTGTTTTCATTTTACATAAACGTTTAAGGAGTTATGTGATGTCAAGCACTGAATCAGTCGTTTATCTTTCTTACTTTCACTTTTGATTTCAAGATTGTAACTGTGATTTAAGTGTTATTTCATCAGGGCCAGTCCAGGTTTCTAGTCATCATGGAATTAAAATTATATTTTAAGGTGATTTGAACTGAATCAATTTAGCAGATAATCTTCTACCTCTTAGATAATTATGTCTTTGATGTATTTTTGCTGACCTGCAGTGTTCAGATTATAGTGAAGCAATAATAAAGTCTTTTAAATCAGCTTTGAAACCTTGTTGCAGCAAGTGTATCTTGAATGAGACATTTTGTGTTGCTGACAAAGTGAGACAGATGATAAACATTTCCAAGCAGTCCGAGGGTCTTTCTTGTTTATTTGGACATACATTCTTCGCACACAGCCCTTACATGACGTGGCACTATGTGAAAAAATGTATATCAGCTTGAACTGTAGAGAGAAGGTCCTGATGGATACTGGTGGCTGAAAGCTGCTGTAGAGATAAAAGCAACAGTCTGGATTCCTTTATTCACGTAACAGGTTCTTAATTTTTACAGTCATCTTTGTCCTTCCTCAAGTGCTCCTCACTATTCCCCTTCTTCCTCTGAAGACTCCTCAGCCTCCTCCAACCACTGGATGAATTTCTGAAGCTGTTGGAGAAAAACATACATCAGAACAGGGTTGTGTGAGAAATCTGCCATTCTGAAACTCCATGATAGTTTCTGGTGGACAGGTGAGAAGTGAAACATGCATGGTGAGTTGAACTACTGCAGTTAGAATTTATTTCAAGGACAGTTCAACAATGCTCATAGGTGTGGAAAATAATAAACACAGTTATAATATTATATAGTATCATGGATCTGAATTATTAGTGAAATTCCTTATGTAAAGAATTTAACATTAGCAATGAATTACCTTGGTGAAACATGCCACATAAATAAACTTGCCATAAGCAATGCAGTTTCCTCTGAGCATTCAATGAAAGGATGAATAATAAGCCCAACTGTGTTTATTGAATTCTTTACCATCTACTGGTATTTTACACAATCTCAGTGCTATCCATACTGAAATGTTTTACTTAGGCACCAGTAACATACTACTGTTTTGTTCTTACATAGGTGTCTTACCACATCAATCTGAACTTCAACATTTTATTGTATAATTGTGAAATGATCTAATAAAGCCTTGTGTCGTGGGTGTACTGTACCTACCCCCTGGTTCTTGCGGAGCTGTCTGCTCTTGTCGGTGGTGGCTCCCTGGGAGAACCAGCGCAGTATCACCTCCTCCTCTAGGATCTCCAGCTGGTACATGTTCATGAGGACCTGGAGGGAAAAACACAAACAGCATCTTCAGCACCAGGCTTCAACAGACCCAACATCTTCTCTTGTAAAGTGAGTTCAACCTTTATAAGATTAGCAGATTAGTGAGTGTACATAATAGGACCCGACCTTGACCATAGCAGCCCAGTGACTCTCCTGCTCCAGGAAGTGTTCCTCAAAGGCAGCCAGACAATCAAGATGGTCCTGTGCTCTCTTCACATAGTTCTTAAACACTGGCGCCCAATTCTTTAATAACTGAGAGGAAGACAAAGACAGGATATTTATTTCTATGATGTCTACACTTACATGAAGGTGCTGTAAAAAACAAATGAAAAACAAAACATACTTACAGGTAAGAGCAGAGCAACGTATTGTGATGGGGTAATCTGTGGGCCCTGCTGCTGGAAAGGGTACTCCAGCACCACTCTGGTTAAAATCTGCATCACCTCCTTCAGACTGATATTGTAGGCATACCTGAAGAGAAAGAGTGTCAAACTGAATGTGCACTTTGACAGAGAGGCAAAGAACTGCAGGCGATTTAATGTTCCTCCTTACTTGAGAGAGTTGATCTCAAGTACAAGATTGTCACAGCTGATGTTTTCCTCCAAACCTCTCTGCAGAGTGCCCAGCACCTCCATCTGGAAGACTACACATGAACAGACCAAAGAAGAATTAGAGTCAGAAAGGGGGACATATATAACCATACACATACACATTTCTAATTTTCTAATAATCTTTACTAATAATTGTCTTTTTTTTTTAAAGTAAATGTTGATTTCCAGAGGAAACTTTATTGCTTATTTGTTTATTATGGGAAACTTTTTTCTTCATATATGATGAATGTTGCCTGTCGACACATGTTCAATTGTCCTGATGTGCAATGACTTAAAGACTTAAGGCAAAGGCACCTTAACTGTTTTCACTATAATTAGTACTAAATTAAATCATTATTTGCAGGAAACCTCCTTGGAGATTATTAGGAATTTGTGTAGGTTCTAGTGGTGAAGGTTGTGAATTGTAACCAGTGGCTCACGGTGCATTCATGTGCTCCTCAGATGGTCCCATTTGACGAGCTTTGAAGTTGTTCTTCCGACTTCAGTGTGTGTTCATGTGCTCTTAAGTCAGAATGTGGAATCAACATGGACGCTACTACAAATATGTATTGGATTAGTATAATCAGAACGTATAAACAACACACAGACATCTAGTCCACTCTACATGGACAGCAAACTAACCGTTATAATCATATTACAAGTTACATGTTGCAAAATATGTATATGCAATACGTCATTTTGCACGAAAGTTCTGAAAACTTCTTTATGTCCTATGTCCACTTTATTTCTCTCTTTTTGCAATGAAGATTTAAGGTGGAAAAAAAGATTCTGATTATTCCGACACCACATGAATGCACCCCTGCCTTTCCAAGCACGCAGGAGAAGTTACGCTGGCCGACACACTCTGTCTACTCTTGTACTAAATAATACGTTTGGTCTTTCATTTGTCCAAATTTCTCTTCTTTTCTGACTTCTAATAAACCAGACGGCTACCACTAACGTTACTTTTTCTTCTTCCTCGTACATATTCAACGTAGTGACGCAACGCACTATGTAGAGACGTTTCTCTGTTTTGGGCTACTGCAGAAACATGACGGCTCAACTTGGCGACATGTAAGAGGACCCGCGGTGTGTGTAGATACAAATGGCTCATTCTAAGGTAATAAAAACATAACGGTTCATTATGTGAGGTCTTTATACAGCACTGAAAACATAGTTATGGATATTATATTGCATTTCTGGCAATTGATCCTCAGAAATATCACACACTGAACCTTTAAAAGTGGGGTGAAAATACAGGCAACAAAAGAAGATTAATGCAAATGTAACAGCTTTGGTGCTCTGGTACTGACATTTTTCTGTGCGCACAAAATGATTATTTTAGGGGAAATAAAGTTAACTACACAAAACGTTTCATGAAAAATGACATTCTGATTTATTTATATTTTCTAAAAGGTTTAAACAGCTACTGCCCAGAGTCACTATTTTATGCACTGAGTGTGTGAAACAGGGCTTACAACTGACTCAGGAAAATTGAGCTGAGCTCCATATTGTGATATTTTATAAACAATTAGAATATTAATAAAGTTGCAGTCTATAAGTGATTAATACATTTCATCTTGTTATGAAATGTTTTTGCTAAAATTAAGTTGAGCTCATTGAGAGAGTAATTCAATTAATCTGGGGATAACTATCATCACTGGTTTTGCTGTTGGTTTTTTGTCTCTTTGGTCAGTAGGGGGCAGTCATACAGTTCCACAGACAGGTGAAATTAACAACTCCCACCTTTAACATCATCCATCTCGGGGGAGGGGATCATTGGGTCTTCAGGACCATCAGGCTCACTGTCCTCACTTTCACTCTCAGGGTCAGGGTTCAAAACCAAACCTGTTGCACAAGGAACAAAAGCCAGGCTGCTGGGACATGGACTACAGCGTCATGGGAAATGCCAGTTTCACTGACTCTGTGATGAACTTTACAAGCCAGCCAAGCTGCTATCCTACCCCAGAGACACTGCAACAGCTCTTCGTCCTCTGTGTTATCCAGACTGCTGGCCTTCCAGATGTATCCTTTCCCCTCTGCTCCTACCTCTACTGGGTTAAATACTGGAGGACAGAAGAAACCAAAACTCATTACAAAGAAACATTTAAGCATTTGGTCCATTCATGTATAACGTCAGTACATAGTGAATACGCACCTTTCAGTTTGGTTTTGTCTTTACTGTGACCAACCTCGGCATCGTCACTCAGGAATTCATCATCATCTTCCTCCTCCTCCTCATCCGGATGGTGCATGGACACCACAGTGCCCTCGGGTAGAGAGATGTTTGGCCCAATCACCACCTTGAAAACAGTTCCCAGCAAATAACTTGATGAGACAGAAAAAGTCATAGATTTCACCAAATGTTTGCCAGTGCCATTGAATCCTCTTGGCACAAAGAAGGCGCTGGATAATTATAATTTTTCAAAAAAGGCAAAATTAAAGCCACTGTCCAAAAAAGCAGGACTCTTCTAAACCTAAAACTACTAAAAGTGTAACATTACTTTCTACACATCATGTATTACATACAGTCCTCAAACTCTGTTCTGTTTGCTCTTGAATGAACTTTCCCAAGATGTAAAGTTCTCCAGTGCAGCATTAACATGGTTTGCAAATTCACAAACATTACATTTGATTTATCAACAGTTTAAAGAGGGTTTACGTGTGCTGGCAGACTATAAAGTTTAAACTGATTTAATGTCTGAATGTGTTGATATTTAGCAGATTTTGAAACAATGTAAAAATGTAAATAAGTTGAATTGTTTTCGAATAATAATTCTTTGCTTGATTGATTGGGTTGTAGAGCTGGGCAACAAAACAATAATGCTAACTGCGCTACATTTTTCCTCAATAACAGTATAACAAGTGTTCAATTAATGTTTGATTCCATTCATTTGAGTAAAGAACAAATTGGCATATATGTTCTATTAAGATATTTATTTTGTTATTTTACTCATGCATGTTTGTAGAAAAATTATTTTATAAAAATTTATTTTGAATGTTCTACTTCAGATTTGTCAACTGATCCACTGTTTGGCAAGTGCTTGTCATGTCCTGACCATAAAGAAGAGTTTAAAACCACAATTAACCGTTTGATTCTGCTGACGTTTGAGGTGAAATTAGCTGAAATGTCAGTTTAAGTGGAAGCGGAAGAAACAATCAATTATTGCTCTTTGTAATATTATAAAGAGGACGGTCTAAACCTGCTCTACTGTATATGAAAAGTGCAATGAAATACCTAAATTGAAGTACATGCATACAAAGTCTCTCACAAATCAGCTTTTAACTAATTACAATCCAGAATAGAATAGGCCCTGCGATGGACCTGTCCAGGTTGTACCCCGCCTTTCGCCCGATGACAGCTGGGATTGGCTCTAGCCCCCCCGTGACCCTGTACGCAGGATAAGGGGTTGACGATGGATGGATGGATGGATGGATAAATGACAATAATGAATGCATTGCTTACATTATATGCCAGGACACACTGTTTATTCAGTGTCACGCCTTCTTTGACCACAGCCTTGTCGCAGACCACAGACTGGCTGATCACCACGTTGCTGGCAATGTGAACATTACTCCAGATGTAGGCATGGTCGAGGTTTACATTGTCGCCTGTTACAATAGAAAAGGGGACTGTTAACACCACTTTGAGTACATACTTATATAAAAACTCCTACTTTCAAACACATACAAATTAGCTCTTTCAGGGAGCTCACCTATGGTGCAGTTGTTACCGATGACACTGTTAGAAATGTAACAGTTGGCGCCGATGCTAGTGTCACAGCCAATGAGAACATTCTCCTCCATCTGGCTGCCGTGGCCCAGGCTGACTCCGGACCCTCTGTAGACGTTGTGGCGAGAATACGTACAGCTCCGTCCCTTCTGGTCGATGAAGTTGGCCTCGGGTGTGAGCGGGTAGACCCACCGCCGCACGAGATCCGACGACACCGAATCATACATGAGAAGGTTGGATACTCGGACACCGTAACCATCCTTGGTGACGTGCATGTGTATCTGGTTGCCTAGAATCTAAACAGAAATAAAATAAAACAATGGCTTAGGTTGCACTAAATGGCATTCATGGTCCTAATTTCAATAAAAATAACAATGGCTGCATAGCGGAGTACCTCTTCATTGACCAACATCCCTCTGACAAAGTCATTCCTAGTTTGGTAGTCAAAATTGTCAGTGAAGAGCTCAGCAACCTGAAAAATGAGAACAAATCTTTGTGACCCCAATCAGTTCTGTTGAGTTCAGAAGTTCTTCTCTCTGTTTAGTAACTAACCTGCGGGGAGCAGATACTGATATGACAGTCCAGGAGGTCGTGTCGGATTTCAAACTCATCACTTCCGCTGTGAAAAATGTTCTGTGAAACAAACAGAACAACTGCTCATTCCTCAACCCAAAAGCATGAGTGAGTTAAAGATGTGAGTTAATGTGAAACTCTTACCATGGGGAACTGTAGCCTCTTCAGCCCATGTGTCTTCTGGTAGTGTAAAATCCGCTGGCTCTTGCTGTCCATGGCAACAATAACATCATCTTCCTCACAGCGGGACTTGTGACCGGGAGATGATTCCTTGAAGATCATCGTCATCACGGAGATGTTCTTGTCCATCTTTCGACGTTGCCTGTGCAGAAGTGAAATGACACTGAGTTATTAGAGCAACCCAGCTCTGGGGCCATTTGTTCAAAAAGTTTAATCTGGATCAGGGTGATTCTTTTGTGCCAGTTTTTCAAAGCAACATTATATTTGTTCACCCTGATCCCGATTAAAAGCTTTTCAAGATTACCAAATATGTATTACCAGTGCTCTAAATGGGGCCTACATATCACAAAGCGTGGAGTCACTTTACGTCACTTTTGTTTTAACAGACAAAAACAGCACAACACAAACAAGTCCTTCCATTTTTTTATTTATTTAAACAGTCAAACTCCTCATTTGACCCACAACAAGTAAATAAAAATATTTTATATAAATAAATGTTTTAAGTTAAAATTAAATACATTATTTTTGTTTGATACTGACAGTTGTTTGGGAGATGATTTTATGGGGACAAAATACTTACGTACTGAAAGGTAATGTTTATCTACTATGTTACATTAAAGTTTAAACATATCAAGTGCAAATAAATAAACGAATCAATACTACATGATGCAAATGTAGTATCATTTGAACAATTTTAAAATTTTATTACAATTTCTTCCTAAAATCCACCCTGAATCCAACCTTCTGCTGGGATCAGGACAACAACACATATTGAAGGTTTAATCCAGATCAACTCATTTTCAAGATTTGATCCAATCCAATAGCCGAAATCTGATCAGATTACTTCTGAACAATCCAGTACTGGGCATCACTAATATTATCATGTCTCCTGCCTATATAAAGATTAAATTAGATTATCTCTTACCTGTGCTCCTGCAGTGCCTGACTGATGTCAATATTCGATACCACATCTCCATAAACCAACACGAAGTCTGAGCGCACAAGAGACTTTGCATCAACATCCCTGAGAACATCCCCAAGGGAGCGGTACAGATCCGAGGTGATGATGTGGACTGTGTTTGGAGAGGTGGGTCGACACCACTTCGACTTCCTGCCAGAGACACAGCCACAGGTGAACATCTTTCACTGAGACCAATATGCACAGATCATGTGGGTTATCACAGTGAAACTTACAGCAAGTGTTCCTTAATTTTACTGGCCATCCAGCAGCAGAAGACAAATGTTTCCTGCACCCCAGTGGAAGTGAGGAACTCCAGGGTGTAGTCGATCATGGCAACATTACCCAGCGGCAGCAAAGCCTGTCAACAATGACAATGTGGCAGGTGGCGTTAGTGAAGTGTGCAGCCTCGTGGCGGAAACAGAAAAACAAGCCCCCGAGCATCGTTAAACAACACCAACAGCTCAATCAACGGCTTCAAGCGACATGTTTATCTATGATCACATGTTTACATCAGCGTCAGCGCAGCCCTGACACTGTTTACAGCACGGACAGTGCTTAGCTACCATTAGCGGTTCAGTTAGCTTAGCTTGCTGCCTACCCTCGGCTGGTCTTTGGTCACCGGGAAAAACCTCCGGTTGAAGCTGTCAGCGATTAAAACAGCCTGCAGCGGCTGCTCCTCTTCCTCCTGCTCACTTACACCTTTTCTACCTGAAAAGCCAGAGCCCGAACGACTCTGTTTCCCCCCTTTACCGGCCATGTTAGACTAAAAAATGCTAACAAACTCTGTCGTCAGAATCTGCTATGGTGGCTGCGGTGGGACAATCTTCTTTTCGTGACTGTAGTCAGGGGTGTCACTTTGTGGTGAAAAGTGCTGGGGACATCTGACATGAAACGTTATGATGTATACTATAAATGAAAAGATATTTTAACACTATTTGGAAAAAAATATTCAAGGCTGAAATATATGTGGGTGTTAAATGCTCATGTATTTAGCATCACTTAATTTCCTGCGTTCTGGAGAAACGTTCTGCACCAATTATGGTGGAAATATATCTATTTATATGAAGGGAAAAACAAGATTCACGTGGCAGGCAGGCGTTAAAGATACAGAATATAATACAGTTATCAGCAGCTTTTTACTTCTTTTGGACATTTGTTTCTTCTATTTTTACATTGCATGTTTTATTATAGTGCAAATAAACCTTTGCCAAAACACTGTTATTTGTTCTCTAACATTTTTTCTTGCAAGCAATTATTCATAAATATTTAACAAATGCTTTCAAAAAAGTGACCAAATCAGCCATTTTAAAAAAGTCCAGTGTAAATGACACCTGTGCTTGTAGTGCAACCATGTGTTCGCACGTCGGGTCTAGGACTCAGAGTGCATCTGTTGACCTTGTATTATTCCATTGATCTATAACAAAGCTATGAGTGTATACAATGCTTTCATTTTTCACTGGACTTTTTTTAATTACAGAAGTGTATTAAATCCATCTATAAACAGGGCCATAGCCACGTTTTGAGGTCCCGCCACAAACTTAAGAACACATACTTTGCAAACTCCACACAACTGGGATTTGAACCCACGACCTTCTTCCTGTGAGGTGACTGTGCTAACCACTGTACTACCATGCCACCCCTACTATTCATATTATATATGTTAATTGTTTAAAAATATTGTCAATGAATTTCATTGACTGGAATAAAAGCTGCTTTCTTTGACCTGACCCGCTTAACAATCACAACTATAATCCATCTTTTTAAAATCTTATTAGTACGTTTCTCACAGTAAATGATATGTATTTTCTTAAATGAGACTTTCTTAATTTTGTCTGTAATATAGTACTTACCATAAATCTTCAAGCTTTATGCCTTTGTATTTAATTAAAAATAGCAGATGAGAAATGATGAGCAAAAGTTTTTGAGCTTGTCTTGACTGGAGTCATATTCACTACAAATGTTCAATTACAGCCAGCATACACAAAAGTCATATCTAAATAAAACATATTTGACAACCCAAGTTGAAAAACATGTTTAAAATGTACTTTTTCTTTAATAACACTACTTATGGGTTCTCTGCGAAAGTATAAAGACACGTGAGGTTTACTCAAATCTATCTCTCCAAAACTTTTAATAGAGGAGTTAATTTACAATATCAGCTATGGCAGCAGAGGATAGCCATACAGAATATCATACACCAGTGATTCCCTGACCCTCTGCGACTAAAGCTGATGATACACGGAGCAACTTTTAGAGCAATGGTGCTGGGCAATGTTGCCATCAATGGTAATACCGTAATCCCCTTTCCCCATCACTCCGCCACCATCCCCACACCACGGCTATCTGTTCAAAACATAGTTGGACTTGCCACCAGCAAGATTGCTCAAAAAGTTGCAACGTGTATCATCAGCTTAAGGATATTAATAATGTTTTATTGGGTAGTGCTTTATTATTTGTTTTATCTTCATAATGATGACTTTTACCACCACTGGTCAACATAGGTTGCGTCATAGTTAAAACCTACACAAAAGATTCTCCATGACATATTTTTTAAGGATTACTTTATTGCAGAAAAACTCAGTTAATGAACATCTGAACCAACATGTTTAACTTTAACAGAGACAAAAACATCTGGCTCCTGCCGTCAGTTTGGACAAGAACCTTCATTCACTGTTCTGTTAAAGTTCAACAGTTTTTCCATTTTGTTCTCAGACACCTCAGATTGTAAAACACATTGCACTTCCAGAAAAAGAAAAACTACTGGTGGTGTTTGGTTATGTTCTTTGCATGCTCCAACACAGAGTCATAACGCAAGGTTTTAGATGTCCAGGAAGCTGGAATTCCCTCAAATCCAATCTGTGAGAATTAAAAGAGCACATTTTATAAATTCAGACATAAACTACTGCCATAACATTAGACATAAACTACTAATGTAAGATTACCACAAAGTCATACCTGAGCCCCCAGACAGGCTCCAATGAAGGATCCTCTGCTACAGGTGCATCCCCCACAGCTCATGGTTTCTCGAACAGCCTGCTCAAAGTTCTTGGCTGTCAGGACTCCATGCAGCGCTGCTTGGAAAGCACCTGGCAACCCTGAAAGAATATCAGCACCAGGTGTGAATGACAAAGGAAATTAACTTGTTGTCTCAATATATAGGTCTTTTAAATAACATCTATGTAAGTTACAGTTAGTAATTGATTATTGATCTTTGCTCATTAAAAGTACGACTTAGTGATGAGAGAGGTTAAAACGAGCTTCAGGACGATACCTCATGTGTTTGGAAACACATTGGGGATTAGCTCCTGAGGAGTCTTTGATAAATTCTCCTTCACCTGATGAATGTGCCCTGCAATTAATTGGAAAAAAAGACCATAGTCACTCAAATGAAATAAACATCTGTAAAAATGTTTACATAAATGTATCTTTAGAATGAGTCACAGTCTGTTCAAATTATTACAAACATAGGAACTACTCAGTATCTTAAACTAGCACAAAATGAGGAACGGTAAACCCTTTAATCCCATGACTTAGTCCTATGACTTTGGTGCAGTGAAGCAACAATGCTGCAGGGCTCACATACCAATAACTGCTTTGTCCAGATCCTGGGGCTGCTTTCTGTTCGGGTCACTGAGCTGATCAAGCACCGAGTCCAAGGCTTTTGGATCAGGACCGTTCAGGATGAAATGCTCCAGGAACCTGGGAAATAAGTGTCCATGTACAACTCATTATTTATTTCAATTTTAGTTTGGCCCCTATCTGCACTTGGTTTCTTTCATTTATACGTGTTTATACATAAATAGCATTAGTTAATTTAACCATTATATCTGCTTCTCTGGCCAATTTCAATTTTTATGTTGATTTTTCAAATTGACATATATGGAAAACTTACTGACCTTGCAGCCGCCAGAGTCTCTGCCACACATGCATCATTGTTCTGGGTGACACGGACTGCCTGCTCAACCTTGTCGAGCATGTCAAGTTTTCCTGCATAAAAAGCCACTATAGGAGCCAGTTTGGCTATTCCATCAATCTGACAGTCGATCTCACAGCCTGGGGCAAATACAACACATTAATTAGAGCTGCTTCTCTTAGTTATTTGTAAAGAAATTACCGCAGATGCACCTGTCTCCTCTTTGCCTGCATCCACATTCTTCAGAAAGCCCTTCAAACTTGCATGTCGCCATGGTCCCTCGATGGGCAGCTGAGGTCTTGGCCCTGGTATACACAAGGACAAACACAACATCATCAGTATTCTCATCTGACTAAGTCAAAAGAGGTGATTTCATTCTTCAGCAACAACATAAAAGGTTAGCGTTTCTTACCTCCCCTCTCTCTGTAAGGATCGTTGACAGGCGTGTCATAGTCTGATCCAGGCCCAAAGAATTTCAGTGTGCGCTGCTTCAGATCGTCAACATTTAGACCTGGTAAAAAAATTACATTTACATATGTGAAGTATGTAGTTGATGAGATATAAACCTTCATCTTATATCCTCGCAGAACCCAGGGGGTCTAATTTTGGAATATTTCAGGTGTGGTGAGGATGTGGAGCTTATCATCCTGCTATTGAGTCATCAGTAAAGTCTAATTATTGTGTCAGCAATGCCGGGATGTGCGCACCTAACCACGTTTTTGTTCTAATGGCATGAAATTGAGGCTTTATTTTCTTCAGATGTAAAAGTTTAAAGAGTCCATGAGGCGGTCTATTGGGTACCTCCACATTCAGACAAGGACTCCAGCAGGACAAACGCCTGGTCTCCGTAGCAGCTCTGCAGGCCCGTCTGCCTCCTGTAGAAAGGGTTGGCCGACTCAGAGCGGAACTCAGGGTTTGGATCCTGAGCCAGAATCCCCTGCAGCTTCTGGAGGTCGTACACCCAGTGGAGGGGCTGCGCTGTAGGGGACGAATCATCAAGTCAGTTTTATTCTGAACCAGAAGTCCCATGAAATTAAATGACTAGCCGAGTACACAGTCCCCTCCAAAAGTATTGGAACAGTAAGGCAAATTCCTTTGTTTTTGTTGTTCACTGAAGACATTTGGGTTTAAGATCAAAAGATGAGTATGAGACAAGAGTTCAGAATTTCAGCTTTTATTTCCTGGTATTCACATCTGGATGTGTTAAACAACTTAGGACATACCACCATTTGTTTGAACCCACCCATTTTTCAAGTGAGCAAAAGTATTCGAAAACAAATGATCTTAAAGTAAATAACATTTAATATTTGGTAGCTTAACCCTTGCTTGCAATAAACTGCCTCAAGCCTGCGACCCATCGACTATTCCAGGTTTTTACCGCAGCTTCTTTCAGTTCTTGTTTGTTTTGGGGTGTTTCTCTCTTCAGGCTCCTCTTAAGGAGGTGAAATGCAGCTCTATTGGGTTAAGGTCAGGTCATTGACTTGGCCAGTTTACAACCTTCTACTTTTTCCCCCCCAGATGAAGTCCTTTGTTTTGTTGGCACTGTGCTTTGGCTCATTGTCCTGCTGCATGATAAACTTCCTCCCTTCTGTACACTTCTGAATTCATTCTGCTGCTACCATCATCAATAAATATTAATGAGCCTGTTCCAGAAGCAGCCATGAACACCCAAGCCATTACCTCCACCAGGCTTCACAGATGAGCTTGCATGCTTCGAATCATAAGCAGTTCCTTTCTTTCTCCACGCTTTGGCCTTTCCATCACTTTGCTAGAGATTAATCTTGGTCTCATCAGTCCATAAGATTGTGTCCCAGAACTTTTGCGGCTCATCTCTGTACTTCTTTGCAAATTTCAATCTGGCCTTCTGATTCTTCCTGCTGATGAGTGGTTTGCATCTTGTGGTGTTGCCTCTATATTTCTGCTCTCTGAGTCTTCTTCCAACAGTGGATTGTGATACCTTCAATCCTGCACTGTGGAGGTTGTTGCTGATGTCACTTACTGATGTTTTGGGGGTTTTCTTCACAGCTCTCACGATATTTCTGTCATCAACTACTGTTGTTTTCCTTGGCTGACCTGTTTGATGTCTGTTACTCAGTACACCAGTAGTATCCAAACTGTTGTGCTTGCTATGTCCAATGTTTGTCCAATGGCTCTGGTCGATTTTCCTTCTTTTCTCAGCTTGCTTTTCTCCCATAGACAGCTCTCTGGTCTTCCTGTTGATTTTTCCTCTTTAACAGGATATGCAGTCTTTATAGGTTTGAAGGATGAAAACTTAGACTAGTCATGCAGAACTATTTAATGTTTGGACAATCAACCTAAAAGGCAACACCTGGGCAATAAGAAACATCTGTCAGTCACATGTTCCAATACTTTTGCTCACTTGAAAAATGGGTGGGTTCAAACAAAGGGTGGTATGTCCTGAGTTGTTTAACACATCTAGATGTGAATATCTCGAAATGAGAGCTGAAATTCTGAACTCTTGTCTCATACTCATCTTTTGATCTTAAACCCAAATGTCTTCAGTGAACAACAAAAACAAAGGAATTTGCCTTACCGTTTCAATACTTTTGGAGGGGACTGTAGTAAAGGTGCGACAACACGCAAAACCACTGGTATTGTGGACTCAGATGATAGCAAAAAAAGTGCTTACTAATGGTAAGGATCATTTTTACCTAAGGCAGTTTACTGACTATACAGATACAACATAACTCTACAGTATGATAGACTTTATCACTGTTATTACCTGCTGCATCTGCCACGGCTGATCCTACGACGGCTCCTATTGCTCTGTTGGCCAGAACTGCAGCCATCTGTAAAAGTATTATTGGGATTTAGGAGAAGGGTTATTATTTATTAACTAAAAAAATACATTATTGTTATTAGAGCTGAAACTGTCGATTAATCAATCAACAGAAAATGTATTTGCAGCAATTTTCATAATCAATCAAAATCGTTTAGGTCAGAAACACCAAACAGCCTGTTGTTCCAGCTTGTCCAGTGTGAGGATATGATGCTGATCTCTGATTTATATCAGCGTGAACTGAATATTTTCAGGTTGGGGACATAACTTAAGACATTTGCAGCTTTGAGCTCCAGGAAATTGTGACAGGAGTTGTTCATTATTCTAAAAGTCATCAACTAATCGAAACAGATTATTTGTTTACAGATTATTTTTCTAACATTTATTTATTTTTTTACTAACTATTCTGACTCAGGTGTGACAGACAGTCCAGTGAGTCATTAGGTGATGTTTAACTGGCAATAGAGCAGTTTGATTTTATCTGCACTCTACTACTTTTCCTATGGCCTCTGACAGGCTGTGTGCTGCTTGAAAACAAATTGATAAATAAATGAATAGATATTAGCTCGATGTGCGGCATCTAGCTTCAGTGACGTTACTGTATGACTTGCATACAGCATTATTTACCTCTCTATTATTTTGACTACAACAATGGCCTGTGCTGAGTAAGTTAACATAGCAAATAACGCTAACGTTAGTTTTTAACATTGTTGACTGCTAACGTAAGCTAGTTATGGAGCGTAGAAGCGTTTAAGCCTTACCTTAAACTCCGTTTAATGTATACGTACAAACTGAAACCCAGCTCGTACTGCACTGTGTTTTAACCTTTACATACAGTCTATGGTTTTAACACTCGGCACCTATTTCGACTGTACTCATTATGAAATGTTTTAGCTCTTTAGCACCGCCCACATGGAAGCAACAATATAACCCCGCCCACCTGAGATCACCTTTGAACCTGAACAGACTGACCACCATGGAGGATTTTATGGACATTGTTAGAGATTACGACTCTGGCAATGGAATACATTCATGTCCTTAAATATAATATATAATATCAATACAATAACGTTGTATTAATATGGTGATTTTAATAGGCTACACATAGGCTATCAAACATCAAAAATCCTGACAAACTGAAAATGAAACAAATGTGCAGTGTTTAGGATCACACCCTAGTATTATTTTCAGTAGTCTTATTAAAATTTCTAAAACATTTCCAGCATCTAAGCCATATGAGTCAAATTCAAGGCCCGCAAAAGCTTAAAACATTCATGATTGTCCCAAAATAAAAGTCTATGCTGCTTTAAAGCATACATGAACAATAAACTACATCTCCCACAATGCATGTTGATTTTGTGACCTGCGAAGTGACGGCATCCCGCCACCAGATTGCGGTGTTTCCAGAACCGCTTAAATGTTTTTTTTTTAAGGACAAGTGCAAATGAGAAATGTATACAAACAATCCCAAAATGTCCAAAATTTATGCAGAAGGAAGGCCATTTCTTGAACGATGGGAAAGTGAACACGTTTGTGCTTCAAGGAGAAAAACCGGTAGGCAAGGCCTACGTCTTTTGTGTTATGAGCATGAGGCAGTGTCTGTGATGAAGGAGTAGGCTACAACATACGTCGGCATTTTTGCAGGTAATAAAACTATCTGTCTCAATAGTTGGATGGATGCCCTCTGCAAGGCTGTGTGCAGCCGTTTGTTTAATCAAATGCCACATCTGTTGTTTTACCATAGTTCTGCCCCTCTCGTCTGAGAAAAAGTGAAAAGTTAATGTAATAGTTTGATGATATTTATCTTTGTTATGTAGGCCTACTTGAAAAGTAGCCTACATAACAAAGATTGATGGAGTATTATGGGTTTTCAAACCTGATAATAAATTCATTAATTTATGTTATAATAACAAAGAAATGTGCTTGCTTATAGCATCTGATGGGTTAAATGTCCTTAACTTCAGAAGGATAAATAATCAAATAAAGAGATTTTACAATATGTTAAGGAATGTTTTATGCAGTGAAGTATGTTTAAATAGTCCTACAATTCCAACTGGCCCTTTGAGCGTACCATAATGCTTATGTGGCCCTTAGTGAAAATGAGTTTGACACCCCTGATCTAAGCTGATTATAACATCACTTAGCCTATGGTTCTAAGACCTGGGGTAACTGGTTCAGGTTTTGGTCATAGTTTAGATTAGAGAGCGTCATCTACTGAGCAGGAGAGGTAACAAACATGATAAGTGAAATGAAATGAGAGTTCCTCCCCTGGACAAACCATCCCATAGAGCCTCTCCCAATACTGTATACACTGTATGCACCAATATGTGTGGATTCTTGATAGCAACAATTTTTTTTTATAGGACTAACAAATGAGCTATAAAGAAAATAGGACCATTTAGATTTTTTCCCAGCAAATAGGGGAATAGTTTATTTTCACTATTATTCCATCTATAAGTAACAAAGACGTAATGTATGCTTACATTGGTCATAGGTTTCATACACTTTTGTAAATAAAACATCTAAAAGCAAAAATCCTCAGATCAGATGGGGGACCTTAGGACAAAATCTTATCAAATGGGGGTCCGTGGTCTAATTTGTGTCAGTTTAGGGGTCCTTGATGTGAAAAAGTTTGAGAACCACCGCATTAAGGCATGTATTCAAGAGGATGGACTTGGAGGCTAATGTTTGGTGAACTGAGGAGAATGAGACACAAATGCTCCATGTAGGTGAGGTGAATAATGATGAATAATCCATCCATCCATCCATCATCAACGACTTATCCTGCGTACAGGGTCGCGGGGGGGCTGGAGCCAATCCCAGCAGACTTTGGGCGAAAGGCGGGGTACAGCCTGGATAGGTCTCCAGTCCATCGCAGGGCCACACATAGACACACAACCACTTGCACTCACATCCACACCTAAGGATGATTTCGGAAACACCAATTAACCTAGCCTGCATGTCTTTGGATGGTGGGAGGAAGCCGGAGTACCCGGAGAGAACCCACGCGGACACGGGGAGAACATGCAAACTCCACACACAAAGGTCGGGGCAACTGTGAGGCGACAGTGCTAACCACTGCACCACCGCGCCGCCCCTTATGACGAATAATGAATTTTTATATTTTTGGAGCTTCTGTGTTCTGTACAACAGTAGTTAAATCCACTGTGAAACACAAAAGACAAAACAACTGTTGCATTTCCACACCTCCACACCTCCACACCTCGGTTATTGACGTCACAGCAGGTGTTTTCAAAGTTGAAACACTTGCTGTGACGTCACTGATTGGGATACAGCTAAAAGTGTACTGCCACAGATTATATGTTTACAGTAACACAGTGAGCCACAGTTTAGCTTTATTCTCCACAGTCATTGACACCATCTCTACCACACACTCATAAAGTCAGTGCATCTTTCAACAGTTCAAGTTCCTTCAAATTTAAACTTTCCGCTCTAATACTGTGGGTTGCATGTCCTGCTACAGATACGAGGGGTGTGTCGTGTATGTGTGTGTTGGGGGTCAAAAGGAGTATTACGATACCATGTAGACGATATTTATTTATAGCTTACCGCTTCCCTTTCAATTTGTAAAGTAGTATCACATGCAGTCATCTCAAGCACACTTTGCACAGGGCACATGTGTACTGTATGCACAGATGGGGCATACTCAAACCCCCCCACCACCACCACCACCACCACCGTTGCCATAAAACTCTATGTTTCACTTTCTTCTTGAGTCAGGGCTAAGTGACACCTATGCCCTGAATCCTCAGCAGGTGCACCACCCTGTCCTCTCCTCACTCCCTCCATGTCCCTGAGTGACCCAGTGCCACATTCTAGCGCTGTGCCGGTGCCAGCAGCAGCAAATTAGACACCAGCACCCCCTCCTGATATGTACTTCTCTGTCCCACATCCATTATTTTTAGCTAGGATCCAAGCCTCCATCTACACTTAATATGGGAAAAGACTGCCTCATATTCAAAGCCACCTCTATATCCATCATATCACTCTTTCTTCTTTTGGCGCAAAGCAGACAGGCTCAGCACGCACGCAAATACACATACACCATTCATCTTCATCTCTTCATTCCTTGCTTATGCACCCTCCACCTCCATCACTGTCTTCTCTGTTCTCAGTCTGGATAGAGGGAGCGTCATCTCCTCACTCCACCCACTTTGACAGGTCTGCAACACACACTCAAGCACACATGCACAAGCACACACAAACACATACACACAAAGCTGTCACCCCAGCAACCACAGCAGCCCCCGCCTGATTTTACCCATGCTCTGTAACACCCCACATAGACACACACTCACACCTATGTCAAACTTAGCCCAGCCCCTCTTGCACCCTGTGCCCCACTCCCAGTTTCCCATGTGAGGTTTTTAATAAGGTGGATGCAAGAGTTGGTCTTGCTCTCTTCTGGGTGACGCGGATTGGAAGGGGTTCTCCATATTTTGAACAAACAATTTTGTTTTTGTTTTTGTCCCTCCCATTTGTTTACTTTCTGAAACGGCAAATACATTTACATTATCTTAAAGAGGAGCCATGAAGTGGACCTGGGTGCTGGTGGCGGTCTTGCTGTCCTTTGGGGGGCTATCATTGGGCAAGGAGAGCTTGGACTTCCCAGAGTATGATGGAAAAGACCGTGTCCACGACCTCAATGCGAAGAACTATAAGTCTGTGATGAAGAAGTACGATGTTATGGTAGTGTACTACCATGACCATCCCGGATCCAGCCGCGTCGCCCAGAGACAGTTTGAGATTGAGGAGTTGGCCCTTGAGGTGGGTTGAGATGGGAACTATGGTTAGAAAAGCAGGTTAGCTTAGTGATGAGGAAACAGTATAACTAGTGCTGGATTCATAATGCAAATGTCTTGAACTCAAAATTGCAATTAAGAGTAAAAATGAAAGGAAAAGGAAAAAAGGAAAGGAAAGAATATTTGATAACAGTTAAAAGTGAAATTGAACACTTAGAGTTATCATGGAAAAGTGATGCAACAAGGTGGAAAATAGCTTTGCTGGATTCAGAACTGTTGATAGGTGAACTCCTGAAAATGTGTCACAAGCCTGCAGTGTGTCATCAGCGTGGAGGCAAAGAGCTGAGCTGTGAGGATTTGAAATATCATGTATTCTGGCAAACTCTGGGCCTGTGTACATTGTGTGTGTGTGTGTGTGTGAGTTGATGCATTTGACACACCTCTATCAGTACGTCTTTCACACCTCAGGTCTCCTGTCAACCTGGAGACTTAGCCGTTTCACCACAATCCTCGCAAACAGACAATTACATCATCATTCAGAACAAAGCTTTCAGGTTTCAGGACCCAGGTGTGTTCTCAGGTTACCTCAGAAAATACTGATCACATACTCCTATACCACATTTTCCAGGAAAAGTTATCTATCTATCTATCTATCTATCTATATTGTTTAAATAAATACTGGACTAATATCTACTGTGAAAGTTCTCTAAAAAAGTGATTGTGCTGATGACTTTAATACATATACGGGACCATATTTCACAGCATTTGACCTGGCCACTACACAGTGCACAGTCAAGGCTGCTACCTTATACACCGGATACATTATTATATTTTCAGGAGAGCTGCAGGCATTGCTGGCGGCTCCTTTTAGAGTTGACATGCAAAGCGGGCACAAAACTCTGCAATTACTACCAAATTCAAAAGCAGATTTCTGAAATCAATTCAGTTGGATGACTCTAAGTGGAATCAGCAGCAACATTCAAGCTCTTTCTCTGACTCATTTTTGACAGCTGTGATCATCCCATTAATTTCATGTGCAGATAGATTAGCGAGAAAAATTGGATTTTTCTTTTTGCCGCATTCATGTGGAAGGACTTTGGGTGGTTCTATCTAATGATGTAAAGTCAACAAAATAAATGAAAATCAGTAACAGGTAATTATAGGAAGGAAAACATTTATAACCAAAACTGAGAGAGAGAGAGAGAGAGAGAGAGAGAGAGAGAGAGAGAGAGAGAGAGACGCTGCTCTCCTCAGCATATCACATCATCTCAACAGCCTCTGTATGGGAGCATTAGGGCTTGGTCTCAGGGCTGGAGGCCAGGACTGAAGGTTCTGGCTCCAGTAGTGCTGGCTCAGCTCGGCGCTGTGATTGACACTTGCAGTACTGTACTTGTCAGCGGATCCCAGAGGGCTGAGCATCACTGCCACCTCGCCAAAATAGTCCTGGGGCTGGTGTGGCTTCTGGCACTATATTTATCCTGAGCTGCTTTTGTGGTGGGTCGAGCTCGCTGAAGGCTTGTGTTTCTCCTTAAGAATGTATTATGATTCACATTTGATGAGGTTTTATTATTAGTAACAGACAACAGCAGAAGGCTCAACATCTCAGAGGTCAAGGCGCTCTGTGGAGGCTAGTTAAAGTTAAATGAAATGTGATATAATGAGAGTGAGGAAGTCATATTTAAGGGTTTTCTCCCTTGGTCAAAGAAGACTGTTAAGGTGGCCTGAACACTGTGACAGAGTTCTACGTGTTGTGGCTTAGACTTAATGCTTAATAATTTTGCCATGTTGAGATTAAAGGGCCTGCATTCTCCATACTAAATGCACTGTGCTTTTAAATTGGTCACTGTCCATGAAAACAGATAAGTACACTATTGTTATTATCAAAATAGGATGACTCTGCACTGTCCAATAGGAGGATAGATCATTTTTTCACAGCAGTAATAACTATCTCATTGTCACGGCAGGAAATTACATTTTATCACATGTATTTATGTATATGTATTTATGTTTTTGCCATACATATATGTCTCAGTGAACAGGCACAACAGGACAGTATTTACATGCATGTCGTGTAGATAGAACAAATGCAGCTGTGAAAGCTATAAAATCCCATCCCAGATACTGAGGCTGTTGGTTTAACCTTACATATCAGCTACATTACTGCAGATACACATTCTGTGCACCAAGATCCAAAGACAACTTTGCATGTTTTATATTTAGAGGACAGACACAGCTATGAAATTAATGCAAAGTAAAGATGCCACCAGATAACTAAATAAAAATTGAATTTATTCATATTATATTCATATTACATATTCAAATCAAGATGCACACCCTGTAATGTGTCAATACAATGCAAATACACATTTATCTCTCATTTCACATACTTGCAGATTTGTAATTTGTTAGTTTTGTTAAAGTTATACAGGAAATGGAAAACAATTCGAACATTAGGAGACACCAGTGTTTTTTCATATGTGGTCATTACAGTTTATCCTCAAATGTATCCATCTTCACTTGCTTGGATGGTATCAAGCCTTACTCACCTTAATCACTTGCCCTTTAAAAGTTTATTTTAGCCTTCTTAAATGCCAAAAGGGTGGGGTCTGCAACAAAATATAGTGCAATGCAAAAATGACTGTACTTACAGACTTAATTTGCTTTTCTAAAATGTATATAATTCCAATTGTACATATTTCTGCATTATATATAAAGTATGTTCATACCTTACTTACCTGCTGCTAAGCTACAAACTAGAAACTGCTCTACTAGACCCCACCCATCTGCAACACCAGTCAAATTAATATAAATGCCAAGAATTATTTGCATAACAACCTGCAAAACAGCCTGGATGGTCAAACTATTGCAGATGCCAGTAAAAGCAGCTGCTCAAGATCTGTGACACCGATGTGTATGTGTGTGAGCATGCGTGCGTGCTTTTTACCCTCCAAACACACTGAGACAACCCTCAAACCACTTCCTGAATGCAGTCAGGCTGTGTATGTGGCACTGTCATTCGTGGAACCAACTGTCAGTCATGAGGTTCAAGTTTCATACAGATTTAGAAAGTGCATAAGCAGCGCTCTGAAAAGCATGCTTTTATGGTAATGAAACTACTGATTGACACAAATATGTCAAAAAAGCATAAATGTGCATGAGATTTGGATATAAACACAAATTTTACTGTACACTTATACAGACATATGTTCCCATGTTTTATAGACTAAACTGACAAATCTAAAGTTACATGACAGTGTCTTTGTTTCACAGCTTGCAGCCCAGGTCCTGGATGAGTTTGATGATGAGGATGTCGGAGTCGGTCTCATCGATGCAAAGCTCGACAAAGTAGTTGCAAAGAAATTAGGTAAACACTCCACAGCTGCAGACACTTAGTTATATATCATTATAACATATCATTATGCAAAATGACACCAGCCAGTATCAGTATCTCAGCCATTTACTCAGCCAGAGATAAACTATTAATCTCTAAAGGATAATAATTGTAACTAACCTGTCTAACTAGAGATAATGTAGCTTTCAGTGGGATATTCCCTCCTTCACTTTAATGTTTCTTGTTCTTATGGAAGATAAATATAAAACATGTGGGAAGGACGAGGTAAACACCTTCTTCTCTTTTCCCCCAGGCCTTGATGAGTCTGACAGCGTCTACATCTTCACAGACGATGAAGTCATAGAATATGATGGCGAGTTTGCAGCAGACACTCTTGTGGAGTTCATCTATGATGTTCGTGAGGATATAATCTCCCAGTTAATACCCTGCCTTATTTTAGCAACAAAAAAAAAAGTCTTTAAATCCCACTTTGCTTTATTTGAAGATGACCCTCGGAATCTAATTCGGGGTTCTTCTTTTCTGTCACCTCCATCTTCGTTGTTTCCCCCCTTTTCTCCTCCATGACCCTCATTTTCATTCATAGGTTCTTGAGGACCCTGTGGAAATTATTGACAATAGTAGGGAACTGAAAGGCTTCAAAAATGTCGAAGAGGACATCAAATTGGTGGGCTACTTTAAGAGTCACAAGTCAGAACGTAAGAATCTGTACTGTGATGGCATGATAACCTGTTGCTTGCTTCAACACAATTGCTCATAATTGCATGTCAAGCAAGTGCAACAGAGACCAGGCTCAGATTGCTTGATTTAACTTTAAGTTGCAGACGGATTTGATTTTTAACATGATTATTAAGTAAGCACGCTAGCAGCTAAAGTAATGATGAGGGCAACAAGTCTACATTCATAGATATTTCATACAGGGGGCAATCTACTGAAACAACTTGATGGATGCCTGTAAAATTTCAGATTTTGAGGCTTTTGCCGATGCTGCTGAAGAGTTTCATCCTCACATCCAGTTCTTTGCCACATTCAACCCCAAGGTAAGTAATCACGATAATTATATACGTTTGATCAGACACATAGAGCTATATGAAAAGTATTAAAACAAAAGCTTTCTCTGTCTGTTGTTTGGTGCTGATCCATGTCCAGTGGGTTTATCAAAGCTTTTTTTTCTCAAAACAGCTGTCGACAGCTGCTGAAAATGAGGTTGATGAGGGCATAGCCTGTAGTATTTGCCAGAAAACCAAAGCAATAGCTAAAAGATGGTAAACGTTCCGTAGACATGAGAGTTGCTGGAATTGGGTTATTATTCTCTGTGGATTCATCACTACTAGCAACTCCTTTGACATTACATATTATCATTTGATCCATTGTTTATATAAAGCAATGGGCCAAAAAATTGAGCCTTGAGGCACTCCATAAAGAGCTATTTGATGCTGACTATTGATTAATACATGTGAATTATGAATCTAATGAACCATTTTAGAACAACATCCTTTATCCCATGTATTTAACACTTAAAACAAACAATATATATATTTACTATATTATAATTGTGTGATTCACACACTGATGGAACAGCTATCAGTGTGTGAATGGCAAGATTCACACACTGAATCTTGCCATTAAGTATCTTATCTACGACAAGATACTTAAACAATTTGGGTTTAAGTATCTTGCCCAAGGACACTTTGACACAGATTGGAAGAGCTGGGGGATTGAACCGTTGATCCTTCGATTAACAGGCAACCCGTTATATCTCCTACCTCCTGAGCCAAAGCCGCCTCCTTCCTCCTTCCTAGAACTACTAAAATTATAGAATAGCAAGGTTATTCGTCACCCATATTTACATGTGTGAAGATTCTATTGGACATTGGTTCAAAACAAGACACTATGCTTACCCAAGTTAGCCTAAGTCACGTTGTAATTAGCAGGTCACATTCACACAGGTAATATATTCTTAGGGGAGACAGTCTGTAAACATCTAAGACTGAAGAAGAGCGCCATATCTCCCGTCCTTAGCTGTCTAGGCATCGACTCATTCCTATCTACCCAGCCAGTCATCACAAACACACAGAGAAAGACACCAGTATGAGACAAAGGTCATTCTGTTTCTATGTCTGCAAGTAATATTTTGTTGTTATTTAAAATGACCATTTTAGATTCTTGATTGATGATGTAGGCTATAGTTCCTATCCGGATTAAACAGCCATGATATTTCCCTACAGTATGTTATAATTCAGCTCCTAATGCTTAACAATCAAGGTTGAATTAGATTTGAACTCATAGACATCCTCATGATCATGTTATAAATGGGTACTCTGACTCATGCAGTGGTTTGCAGTAACGTATCCCCAAAAAGAGTGGAAATAGATGCTCAACTTGGGCAGGTTGGGTATAAAACTATCATGTCAGAGGTAAACAGTGTTGCCATTTAAAACACTAAGCCCTCAGCTGAAAGGTTCTTCCTTCTTTTGTGAGACTACCTAGAAGTCCTCATTGATAAAATTGTAAGAGCTAGACGTACAGTAGTATGCCTGCTTTTCCAAATAAAAACTGATGAAGTATGTGTCTGCAGACAGGCAAATTCTGGAGGCTGAATGTTCAATATACCTCCAGTGTTGTATCGCTCGTTCTTTCAATTAGCACACCTTCTACAAGACAGCTTTCATTCAAACATGCCATACTGTAGATCTAAAAATGTTGACCTCAAACAGTCAAAATGAAATTGTTTGCATTTATTAAAACAAACTAAACTGGTGAAATATCTTGTGAATTAAACCTTTTTATGTTATAAACCATTCATTTCTGCATGGTTCCCAGGTCCTTTGTGCTCAGTTGTTAGTTCTAATCCTTTGATTGTGTGTTACAGATTGCCAAGGCTCTGGAGCTGAAGCTTAATGAGGTAGACTTCTATGAGCCCTTCATTGATGATCCAGTGGTCATCCCAGGAAAACCTTACTCTGAGGAGGAGCTGGTGAAATTCATTGAAGATAACGACAGGTAAGTCTCATTAACTCTATAATCTACTACAGTGATCTCATGAGGTAGGCGCTTTACCTTCCATACTGTAAAACAAAATGCATAAAATCGCATACTCCTGTGCTTTTCAAGACCAACCCTGAGGAAGCTGCAACCCCACAACATGTACGAGATCTGGGTAAGTACATTCAACACCACAACAAATTAAACCAAAGGTCTGTTTTTGTACTACTATTCTTCAATGAGGAAACTTTGATGAGATTAAACTACAGTTTCTGAAGTTCCTGAAATTGTAACTTTAACAAGTTAACCCCAGTGAGTTCAGTTTGCCTTTATTCTTTCCACAGGATGACGATGTTGGTGGTGAACATATCATTGCTTTTGCAGAGGAGGCTGACCCAGGTAAAGGAACCCTGAGTTAACTGTAAAACATTGCTGACAGAAACACCACCAGATTATAAAACAGTTATAACCAGTCACCAAAGCACATCTAGGGAGTGTTACATGGGGCAGCAACGGGGTTGGAAGAGGTTTTTGCATGGTGATGATAGGTCAAATTTAATCAGACTGTCCCATAAAGCTGTGTAGTCCTTCTGCAGGTGAATGAAGGATGAGCAATAAAAGAATCAGCAAATACCCATTAGTTTAGTCTTAGTTTCACTGCTGTCCTCTCCACTCCTTAGACGGTTTTGAGTTCCTTGAGATCCTGAAGCAAGTTGCAGAGGATAACACCGACAACCCCGACCTCAGCATTGTCTGGATTGACCCTGACGATTTCCCCCTGGTAAGAATATAACACAGTGCATTATGCATACCGGAGAAACTTGTCTCGGTACTCCTTGACTCACAGTCATTTGATTCACCCTGGATTATAACAGTGGGGTTAATCATAATATTTTCCCCTGCAGCTTCTGCCACACTGGGAGAAGACTTTTGGAATTGACCTGTCCTCCCCACAGATTGGTGTTGTCGATGCTGATGATGTGAGTAATATTTTTGGTACTTCCTTCGTACATTGCCCATGCCTTTGTGTGTTTTGCTGTATTCTGTTATACATATGTATATACTCAGAGTACATAATACTCAAATAATAGAGAGTGACCAACTGTCCTATGAACCCAGTAATACCCTGAAAATCCCTGGTTATATCTGGTGCAATCACTTTGTCGTAATTTGATTAATTATAAATCTGAAGAACACTTAAAACTGAAACAGTAAGTGCTCTGAAAAAGCATTCTCACCCAATCATGCTCCATATGAATTGTGCTTTGTCTTATAGGGACCCTGTGTCAAAATCTATTTTTAAGACCCTTCATTTTTCAGTTTGTATCAGTTTATATCATGTTTACATGTTGCACAGTCAGACTGTGCACCATGTAGCAGCCTGTAGCAGTATCCCAGTGTAGACAGTTTGGTTCGTTTATGAGACTTTGGGTAAAATTGGTTGAATGAATGTACATGTAGGGGCTCAAAAGGACTGTAACCCCAAGCAGGTTACAGACAAGTCCACAATCTATCTATACCTTTGTATATAGAATTTTCCTCAAAAGCTACAACCCTTTGTGCACGATACAAACAAAACGGGGGGCCGCTTGTGAAAAATTGCTCCATAGGGCTACTAGTAGTCCAAAACTCCACAGGGTACCTTTAAGGCTTTCGCCTCCCCAGAGTATGGTTTCATTTGTTCTTCATCACTCTGCAGGCTGACAGCGTGTGGATGGACATGGATGATGGGGAGGACTTGCCATCTGTAGACGAGCTGGAGGACTGGATCGAGGATGTTCTGTCAGGTGAAATCGATCCTGATGATGATGATGACGATGATGATGACGACGATGATGATGACGACGACGACGATGATGATGACGACGATGATGATGATGATGATGATGACGATGACGACGATGATGACGATGATGATGACGATGATGACGACGATGATGACGACGATGATGACGACGATGACGATGACGACGATGATGATGACGATGATGACGACGATGATGATGACGATGATGACGACGACGACGATGACGATGATGACGATGATGATGATGATGATTATTAAATCATGAAGTCATAATTTACTCTTTAAGTCTGACCAATTCAGTTTCAAGAGTCAACATCATCAGCTCTGTCAAATAATCTTCTTTTGTATCTAGTTCTTATGTTGAACTTCATTTTGATATCACATCTTTTCGTCATCCTCTCTCTGCATCTCACCAGAATAATATTCCATTACTCGTTTATCCCTCGCCCCAACATATTCACTAATCCTCCATGTAAAAAAGTACTTTCTAAGATCCCACGGTGCCTTTATTCCCACATGTAACACTGTCCAGTACAATAAAAAAAAGAAATTCTTTTAAAACCTTGCCATCAACTGATATATCTGCTTTACTGAAGTACTGGAGGGGTTGCAATGTTGTATGCATTATGTCTGAGTCCATCTGTGAAGTCTGTTGCAGTTTGAATGTGTTTTATTTGTTCACTTATTTTCTTGTTTGACCCCGTATCGAAACAACTGAAGCCAGATCCAAGGGTGCTAGCAGACTTTTCCATCACCAGCCTGCTCTGTGAAATCAATGTAACGCTGTACACTGAAAGTGCTGTACATCATATGGATGTTTTCTACGATAATGAAATATGACAACAGCCATATTCTATTTTTGTAACAAGAGACATTTAACTTACTTTAAAGTCTTAAATAAATGACAGCTTGGACAGAAACCCTATCACTGTATAGTTTTTTAAAGGTGTTTGTGTGTGAAATTCTGCCAGCCTAAAGATGAATTTTTGCGCTGCGACAAAGTGTCGGTGGAAGCCAAGGTAGAAATAATAAGGCTTTGTTCCCCTCCACGATGGCCACCTGTAACCACGGTCCCACTTTGAAAAGATTTCATATATAAAGACATAATGTACACTGTGACTTCCACTAATTACATAGTCAATTGTCATAGACACAAAGCAACTAAGTGTTTTGCTATTAACACTGGAGGTGCCCTCCAAAATGTAGAAAAAGATTGCATTCTTGTCCTAGTCTTGTTTTTATTAAGAAAGGAATCTTAAAACAAAGACATCTCAAATATCCATCTTTAAAAAAAAACACAAATACCCAGAAAAGGAGACAGGGCCTGTGTGGCTAAACATGAGAGAACGTGAAACACAAAAGCACTCTCGGTTCTGAGCATAGATTTATATCGGGTCTAATCATCGTTTGGCTCCGCCCCTCTTATTTCGTGACGCAACCATAGACTAAATGTAACTGGCCGCCCCAAAGTGTTTGGCGCGCCTGCGCCAGTACGAGATACGCCCCTTCTTTCTGCAAGCCATGTGGCTGTCGTTGGTAAATAAAAACCCCTGCTAATTACTTCCATTTTACTCTGATTTTTTTTGTACAAACGCTGAATCCTGCAAAGACGACTCAGCCAAAATGTCGGCGGGCGTCGTGAACCTCCAGGCGCAGGTGGAGTCGGTGCTGGGAGCGCTGGTCAAAGCGGCCACCGTGGAGTTAACCAAACTGTTCGAGAGCAGGTATCGAGCATCGGCGCTGGATGTGGATGTGGGCCGCAATGAAGACAAAAGGGAAAATGAAACCGTGGAGACGCTGGATAGTTTATCGATCGAGGACACAAAACGCAGCATCGGAGTGCAAGTGGACAGAGACATGTATCCCCCGTTCGAGCTTTGTGGTGTGTGTGTGTGTTAGGAGCTTTAAATGCTATGACTTCCTGTTTGCGTGCACCGCTAGGTTGCAGGGATAGCTGCATAAGGAGAGCGTGTAGACTAGTTGCTCCTTAAAAACTTAACTGCATGATAAGATCCGAAGCATGCCATAGCATGTTGTGCTTGAACTAAGCACAGACTTAGTTGCATTTGTGCATTCAGTTCCTGCAAACTATGTTCACTTTTAATTGTAGCGCTGAACTCCTGCAGAGTGTTCCCCCATTGCAAACCCAGTGTAAAGGAATGTATGTGTCCCTCTGTCTTAACCCCTCCCCCCTCTTCTCCACAGGCCCCTCTTTACCCTCGGATGGGGATTGTTCCAGGGAGTGCAGGGAGGAGGAGGTGGAGGTGGTGGAGGGGTGTCTCATTCCAGTAATTCTCCTGGCTGAAGATAATGGCCAAGTTGACCTCGAACAGTCGCCTGTGAAGGAACAGGTCAGTGAGAATTTATTGGGGTGTTAGTCGCCCGTGGAAAAAGGAGGAACAGGATGAAGGGAAGTGTGAGCAACTATGTGACTTACACATTGTAGCTTGTCATCAGTGCCTGGCCTGTTCTCACAGGGCCTGTGTGCCCTCCAGCCAAAGCTTTGTTCAACTTGCTTGACATGATAATCAGAATCAGAAATACTTTATTGATCCCAGAGGGAAAACAATATACAGTGTATTATTTTGTTTGTTTTTGTTTTTCGTGTGAATAAAAAAAAAAAAGAAGAAGGAAATTCTATTTTTGTCTTCAAATTGGACAGCAAACCATTTGTCCGTAACTGCATCTCTACAAAAACATCTGCTTGCTTGCAGTAGGTTGGCTGGAAGGTATGGGGCAGCCTGACAATTAAAGCAGGGTGGTAGCCATGTATGTTGACTGCTGGCTGGAGGGGAAACGTAAAGGTCAAGGAAGTCGGCGTTGATTTATTTATTCCCCCCCCCCCCCCTATGAAAAACATTTTAAGTTGCATGAAACTTTACAAAAATAGTGTCAGGGCGACACCCTCATTGGGAAAGCTGAAACAATCTGATGTTTGCTCATTCGCATCATGCACTATTATGAATGAATGAACATCGTGACCGTTGCGTCACCACATTGGACAGTGCAAGCACCTGTGCAGCTGATTCAGTTACCCCTGTGCCTTCAGTGATGCTTTCCCTCCTTGCCTGACAACCCCCGCACCAACACTCAACATCTGACTTAAGGGAACTGCCCCGGTGGGATGCCTGATAGATCTTGTGGGAAGCTCCAGAGTAATCTTTCCCTTCGTTTTAAGCAATGGATTACAGGAGGCTACTTAATTGTCCTACTGTTTGCCAAGCCAAAGAACGCATATTGACATTCAGCATGGTGCTCGTCACACACAACTTGGCGAGCAGGAAAACACTGCGGAGATTGTTTTTTTTTTTTAAATCACAAGAAAAACAGAATAACAAAATAATGCGTTGTATATTTGATATTTTTATTCTGACAACAAAAAAGGAAAAACTTTTTTCCATTTTTGGTTCAACAAATAAAAATACATGGCCCCATTACGTCATACTTGTTTTTGAGGAATCAAATGTATTTATTTTTTATACTTCAAAACCTTTTTACAGTTCTACAGTAAAAATATGCATGTTTATTTATTACAGACAGGAACAAGAGCTCAACATAAATCAACATAAATATCAACTACAGCAAAAAAAATCTGTTTATTTTTTCCCTGGGTTTCTTCTTTAATAAGGTTCTGACGCAGACTTTGGACATGGTGGAGTTGAGTGGGTTTGAGTCCCCAACGGACAGCGATCGACAAACAGAAGTTGTTTTGCATGGTAAGGAAAAGTATCAAGACAGTGAATTGAAATGCAAGGCTGAAAACATACTAACAGGAAGCATGATCATGGATGTAATTCCATGCATAATTTGCAATAAGATTAGACAGATTTTCAGTTTTACTATATGCTTGTTAGATATTTGATTTCAACAGTATGTCATAATACCAATAATTATCAGAAACAATAAGCGCTATAAAAAACACCTGAAATTATATTTGTTAAGCTTTTTCCTTAAATGTGCATTGTGTTCTGCAAAATAACAGACAAACATGAACACAATATGTCCCTGTCATAAACTGACAGGAGTCCCAGTGGATGCTGGGATAGGCTGCACTCCGCGGTAACCCTGAACAGGAGAAGCCGTTAGAGTAAACAAAAGATAAAACATGCAGAGACAGAGAGGGAGAGAGAAATTGGCGTCTCTTACTCACAAATAAGTATAAGTAAAATCAGTTGAAGAAACCAGGAAACACTGTTTGAGTGACAAAACGCCATGACTTTTAACTGATGAAGCCAGCAATGTTATTTATTCTGTTGGAAATATATTCAGACAGATCACAGCTAAACAAGAAGGTTTCTGGGAAAAGGGTGGAGGGAATGTCCAATGTGATTAAATAATGTGTCTTAATCTTTTTCAGTCTCTGCAGAAACAAGGACAGAGACTTTAAGACATGGATCTACACAATGCTCTCCAGCTAAACAGAAGCCTCTCGTGATCCAACCAGACACACGTGATAGCATTTCTGGGGAGAAGGTTAAGTTTGTTTGCCCGTTGATCCTTAAGGCAGAGTCTCCAGCTCCCAAACCTGACAGCCCCGAGAAGCCTGTTCAAGCCGAGCCTCAGCCAGCCCGCGTGAGCACCGCTAAGGGCACTGCCTACAGTCCGTCCCCGTCTGATGGAGCTGTGACGCCTGGTCAGGTTGGGGTTTGGGAACGGATCCCCACACCAAAGGAGACGAAGAACAATTTACATATGAAACTGAAACTGACTTCTCCCGACCAAAAGCTGATGCGTCCCTGTGCGGTTCAGCTGGTGAACATGCTCACGGTGCCTGAGTCAGAGATGACGCTTCAGGGTGATGTTGCTAAAGGTGATGATGCTAACAACAAAACTGGCTGGCCTCTGCCCAAAGACCTCCGCCGCCACCAAGGTCTTCACACAGGCCATCGCCTCTGCTGCTTCACCCCCTGTGGAAACGGGGTTTGGCGGCTTCAGAAGGTGGTCACCCACTCCCGTGATGGATATGCATGCAGCATCTGTGGGAAGACATTCAAGCGGAGGAAGATTCTCCGGCGGCACGAGCGCTTTCACACCGGAGAAAAACCATACTCGTGTTCAGTGTGCTCGAAGACGTTTGCGCTGAGGAAGAGCCTCCGCCGCCACTTGAGGTTCCACACAGGGGAGAGGCCGCACACCTGCATGCAGTGTAGCAAAAGCTTCCGTTTGCGAGAGAATCTGAAAGCACACCTGAGGTTCCACACTGGAGAGAAGCCTTTCAGTTGTACTACTTGTGGAAAGATGTTCAGGATTATGAAGAATCTGGAGAAACACCAGTGTGAATTCTTTGTTCCTTCATTCAGGACGATTGCTGGCTTGTAGCTGTGGGAAAATTGGCTGGTAGCGGTTGCGCCATTTTCTACCTCAGACTGAAAACACTGTATCACTTTTGTAGAAGACTGGCATGTAAAGCTGAGATGAGAAAGGTTTAAGCTATGAGGAAAAAACAGAAACACTCACCCAGATTAGTTCCTGAGACCCAGCCATTCCAGAAAGGTTATATTTTAATGACCGATTAGTTTCAGTGTGACGGGGGCATTTTCTACTACAGATGATTTTGTCTTTTACATTTCTTTGTTTCTTATTCCTTGCCATATTTTTGTCTCCTGTGATTGTGGACCAATAATGGGACCTGAATAGTGTGCAAGAGTTGTAACACTACTGCCACTTTTTAGCATCAGACATTGTGAGAAACACATGGTCAGTTTGCAAAGAATCTCATAGTTTACCAGGTATACTACATACATGCTGAAGGAGATTGTTAAATGGGTTGCATCAGTAAAAGTTAAAAAGCTTTTATGGGTAGCCTACAGGGAGAAGATATCTGGTGACTGACTGGGCAAAACATCCTTACCTGCCAACCTTCCATGTGTCAGTTGTGGGCCTATATAAAGTACTGCCACTGATGTTAGTTTTTGATGTCTATATTATTTTTATATTAGGCTTTCTTTTTTTTACTTAACGCTCTTGTCTCTTATCAAAAAGTAGTTTGGTGTCATATTCACGTTGATTACTGAATGTATGTAGACTTCTTTCTTTTCATGACCTATATGAGCATTAATGCTGACTTTATAAGAAATCTGGTTTTAACACTTTGGGAAGATAATCATACTATGATACGAGTATATATGATGTTCCCTTTTAAAATACTGTTTTAAAAAGTGTTTTATATCCGTTGTTACAAATGTGTTTTCATCTTTATAAAACTTCTGGTGCTTGATCACATTTTTGTTGTTTTTTAATAAAAAAGCCATTTTGTGGGACACATGATTTTGGTATTTTTTTTGTGTAAACCCTCAACACACTACTTTCTAATGAAGCACCCATCCTAAAATAGGTTTATACGTTGTAATTAATGTCTAAATAGATCTTGAATAATTGATTAATGCTTTATAGATCAGTTATAAGGAACTCTTATGGTAAAGTCAATACATGTGTTTGTTTGACAGTTACTTGCATGTTGCTATATGATCAGGAGGACTACAGAGAGAAGCCATGGCTTTAGATAAGAGAGTTACAATGCATGATGTAGGGCAGATCTCTTTGCATGAATGTCTACAACATATGTATGCAAAGCAAACATTTGTCTATAAATGGATGTAAGATTAGAGAGGAGTGTAACAAGTCCAGGGACATGATGAGCCTTGTTACTGTCAATTTTCGTTTCACTGACGGTGTAAAACAAAAACATAATTTTGATGAATTTGTCACTTATATTAATAGGCAGTAAACGTTTTGATTTTTAGCCCCTTTTTTTTTTTTTTTGCAACCAGGGTTCCCATCGTGCTTTGCGTGATGTAAACAGGAAGTAGTCAGTAAGAGCTGGGTTAAAGGACGAGATTTATACAGAAACTATATAATAATAATAATACATTCATGAAAACACCTGTGTCACGTTTTTTTAAAACTTCATATCTATATTTTTAGTAAATCTACGCAATGGAAAGTCATGCTAACGATCTGTAACGATGGGAAGTTACAGACAAGAACACGGTTAACTACTTAATGCTAAATTTGAAAGGTAAGTTATTTTGAGGCTGCCTGTATAAGGAGTGCCTTTTTATATGATTTATCAGCGGATATATGAACGTTAAATCCCGCTGGATACTGTAGAAAGGAAACAAAACGTTAGAATATTTTTATTTTACGTTATTGTGCGAGGAGTCGCGACTTCGGGTTCACATTTTGTCACTCGGGAAAAGGGTTAAAGGTTTAAAACGGGTTTAAAATGTCGACAGGTTTCAACCTCACAGATAAACGAAAACAGTATGTTACACCTATTCGCCCTAAGGCTGCATTACGTGACTTATTCACAGTTTAAGATGGTTGTAATTAACAGAAAACCCACCAGTGGAACAATAATGGCTCTGCCATTTAGTTTAGCAATGCCTTCGGCATGCACATGAGCTGGATACGTTTATTTACCAAGAAGGTTTTCACTGTTTGCCAATTGACCTTGGTGTTTCTACAGTAAACATGTTAAGAGGAAATAAAAAGAAAGGCAAAGTACTGCAACAGTTAATACCAGAAGGTGGGGGAGTTTAACACCAGTCACCCGTCAAACCTCTGCAAACGAGATATAATAGAGAATAGAAAAATTACAGTCGAAATATGAAAGAGATTACTACTATTACAGCAAATAGCCCACGTAATATAAAATATTAATAATACAAACTGAGTAATTATAATATGTAATATTTATTGTTGATGAAAGTCGGCACCATATTGAACTTTGTAATGTATGTAGCATGTGGGGACATATCCTTAAGCATGAATTAATTCCTCCAAGGTGATACATATAGATTCTAAAAACAGAAGCTGTTGTTTTATTTATTTATTTATTTTTTGCATAATACATCACATCCGAGCAACACCAACATGAACCTGATGGTGCCCCGTGATGATATCCAGGATTTGGAGGAGTGTGTTGTCTTTTTCCCAGTAGGATTGTGTGACCAATAATCGATCGCCATTTCCATCACATGGCTTTTGTTTACACTTTCTGGACCGTTTGAGTATTTGTCTTTGTGAAGGCAAACCGGACCAGCTGGAAAATTTAAACAATGTTATTCAAGCGCTGGTTCGTTTCAGGAAGCAGACCTTTAGGTGTGAAGCCGCCCTAAAAGTCCACAAACGCGTGTTTATTTTTCTCTCTCTATGTATGACTAAAAAAATGAATAGTGTAATTAATTAGTGTCCTGCTTTTGCTGTATCTAATAATGATATTTTGATTATGTAATCCTATAGGCCAAGTTACATCCTACTCCTCTTAAGCCCCGCCCCACCAGGAAGTACAAATTTAAACTCCGCAGACAACAGAAGACAAGCAAAACTGAGGGCTTTTCTTAGCTTTAACTTTAAAGGTAGGAGTCATTTTTACTAATTAGCATCTCTGATCTTGTGCTAAGGCTCGTGGGTTATTCATAACAAACGATATAGTAAGTGCTCACAAAGGCAGCAGTTAACACCCTCCTGTCCCCTCTGGCAGGCACTTTTTGAAGAAGAGGGATCAAAAATGGAAGAAACAGAGAAAACAAAGCTTGAGGAGATGCTGACGTGCCCAGTGTGCCAGGACATCTTTAAGGATCCTCGGCAGCTGCCCTGTGGACACAGCATGTGTAAGGGCTGTCTTGATAACGTGATAGATCACTCCTCAGACACTCTCTTATCTTGCCCAGTCTGTAGGGAAGATTTTGGACAGATCATTAGGTTCCAGAAGAGCTACGCACTGGCCAACATCGCAGAGGACTTCAGGGTGATCAAGATGAGGAGGGTATCTGCTATGAGCATTTTCTCACCTACAATCTTATTTATTCGTGCCACTTGAAAGATGTAGAGAGTAAAGGAATAGTTGTGGAATGTTAAACCTAATCTCAAAAGAGGACAAATGTGTCTAACACACCTTTTCCCACATCTTAATATCTGGTTTTTGTAAGCAGGACGAGCAGACAAAAAGTGTGTACTGTGACTTTTGCCCGGAGAAAAAAACTCTGGCCTTTAAAACGTGTCTGAAGTGTGAGGTGTTGCTGTGCAAAGAGCACGCCAAGGACCACCTGGAGCTTCCGGTATTCACGGGACACCCCTTGGTCAGGCCCCTGTGCGATCTCATGGAGAGGAAATGCCCGCAGCACGACGACGAGGTGCTGAGGTACTACTGCAACACGTCCAGACGCTATATCTGCAACGTGTGCGCCCTGGAGACCAAGCGGGGCAACCTGGCCACTGAGGCCTCCACTGTCCTGAGAAGACATCTGACTGTGAGTTTTGATTAACAGTCTTTTTTTTACACTAAATTGCAGGGGACAAATCATGACATCATTATGTCAATAAGTAAAAAACATCAGGTTGGATTTACAGAGTAATGTTGGGATAGCACTATGGAGAAACTGGATTTTCTTGTCCCTGACTATCGAAAAGACTTTCATGTACCATCCCCACTCCACCTGATTCATTCATGCCGTAACCTCTTAAACCTCATGGATCAGTCATTAGAAGTTCATGTTGTACAAGATACCAAATATGCCAGGCTGAACCTTTGGAAAATTTGTATATTATGCTGCTCAAAGCATCTAGAATATTTTCATTTAATGGACCAGTGCAGCCATATAAAAAAACATAGAGTCTTGGTTTTAAATAATTCACTCAGTGAAAACATCATACAGCTTTAATAAAGAGCTGTGATGTGATGGAGTAAGGTTAACTGTGTGTGCATTCAACAGGAGTACATGGACCAGCACTTCAAAATGCTCACGGAGCAAATTACAGATACCAATGAGTCTGTAAAAAAACTGCAAGAAGACCTTCAGCTTGAAGTAAGCTGTGTTATCTAAATTTTCAATATCTGTGATTTTAATGGGTTTATAGTGCCGTTTGTTTCCAACACTTTTCAGATCTAATATGTATTTTCTTCCTCACAGAAACACAAAGTGAACCCTTTTCTCAACAGTGTCACAATGGTGCTGCTCTGTCTGTGGTTCATAGTTCTGTATTATGGTAAGACCAAACCCCCTACTATTGTGTTTGTGTAGGAACCTTTACTTCATTAAGGATAATATAACACAGGTTTCCTCATGTCATATTTGGATCATTTGCTGAGCTAAAGTAAGCCAAAGGTGACAGCCTATGACTCTTCTAAACAGTAGGTCAGTTTCTGTCTCTGTGTTTGCTTAGTCGACTGACTAACACAGCTGTCATGATAAGGATGCACTCTGTGGTCCATCTCCTAGATAATCCAAGGTCGAGATTATCTTTTTTTCTTAAATTTGTTTCATTACTGACAGACAGACTGGCTCCATGTAGGTTTATTGTCACAATATAACAAGTTATAGAGTGAAATTGAGTTTTGTAACTCCCTTCTGCTACATAGCAGACTATATACATTAATACAGAATCAATTATGAAAAATGTTAAACAGAAATAAATTCAAATTAGCTTTATTGGCACCAATGTACAACAACAATATTGCCAAAGCATCATACAAACTACATAAATAAATAAACTATCATCAGTGGAGCAGTGCTGAGGATGAATTAGAGTTTAAGAGTCTGATAGCTTGGGGGGAAAAAGCTGCTCTGCAATCTGGTGGTGTGGCAGCAGAAATTTCTATATCTCTTTCCAGAAGGCAGCAGGGTGAACAGGCTGTGGCTGGAGTGGGTACTGTCCTTTAGTATCCTTTGGGCATATGGTGTTGCATATGACTTTAATGACACACAATGAGACTTAGGTTAACGTAGGTAAGCATAGTGTCTTGTGTTGAACCAATAGACCATCTTCACACATGAATAGAGAGGTGAATAATAACCATATTTGGACACATTGTGAATCTCTGTAGGTCTAGGAAGGATAAATACTTCCTGTGAGGATGCATCCTTCAGATTTAGTTTGCTACTACACTGTGTTTATACTCTTTAATGCTGTTGCCAGTCTCTCTTGCTGGGCTCCAATATACAATGCTGTGTAAGTTGTCCTGAGATTCCTGACATCCTCTTCTTCAATAAGAAATAACACACTCATAAAAGTTATTTCCATAACAGTGTTTGTCTTGTATGTGTAAACATGCACTCACTGATGTCTTTCGTTGTTTCCAACCAGCCTACAACTACTCTGTGGAAAACCAGACGCTAACAGAAGCGCTGGACAAGCAGCAGAACGGCGTGCATCACATTTATTCCTCCATTGCAGGTAAATTGCAGGAATTGAGAGCCCTACTTTGTTGATTCATTAATGTGATCCTTCCATGAACTCTCACAAGGAGGTTAAATATTAAAAGAAGGTGCCTCTGGAGCATGTGGCTGCTCAGACACTTTCTCAAGGACATAAGTTAAAGTTAAAGGCACTATTGTCTCATCTGATGCTCCACTTAAAGGGCCAACGCCTTAGTAACTCATCCAACGTGTATAATCTTTATATGTTTTTCCCAAATAACTATAATATATACATATAATAAAAATATTTTTTAATTCCTGCATAGAACTCTTGGTTGATCATCCAATGAAGAGCCACACACCTCCAGAGACAGAAGAACAAGGTACAAAAAAATGAGTGTTGAAACATAGTGTTAGAATGGAAATGTTAATTAAAATCAATCAGAGAGCAGTACCGTCTGTTTGTGTTGGATTACACTGATTTTAAAGTGCTGGAGAGAACGTGTGCCATGTTTGCTGCCAGTGTGATGCTGACCACTTGAAAGTCATTGTTTTGTCTGTAATGTCACATTAAAGATAAGCAGACAGTGTACATTTACATGCACTTTAATATGCTGGTTTGAGGTTTGATCCTGGTTTTGATCATACTGGGGATATGATGTTAACATGGAACACAGTAGAATCATAACAGTGATATTAATAACCAGGTGTCTCCATTATCCAGGTTTGTGATCGTCTGCATCGATGCCTTAATAGTTGAGGATGAACTCCGTTTGGGTTCTGGCTGCCTGGACTGTGGCTGCATTTACCACTCTGGATTTAACTTAATCTTATCTTCATTAATGGAAGATGAGAGCAACAATAATTTTTTTTATATTATAAATCTATATATTGTTAGACTTTAACTTTTATTTCAGCACGTACACCATCATTACATTGTTGATTAATCTTTTTTGCTTTAATGACTTACTAATACATGCCTTGATTTGAGGACACAGATGTGTGCATGGCAAAGAATGATCAGAAACCTGGATGATATTGTTTACATCCAGCTTGCATATCCAGGTTTCTCACAAATGGGATATGGATTTAGGGCTCCAGCTTTCTGAAACCACAATATGGTGTTCACAAACACATAATTGGGACACTCCAAAAAAAACAATCATAACGGTGTGCATTTAAAACACTACATTGTTTTGCTGCTCAAAGTCAGAAAATATGATATTATGGGGGTCAGCAGGCAGATTTACTACACCAATAGTGAGCATTAAGATTTCAAAATGAGACTATGTAACTTATGCTACACAGCAAACCAATATATACAGTATAATGATAAATATGATAAAACATAACAGAAGTAAAAGATGAGTCAAAGTCAGCTAACTGGCAATAATTTTAGCTACAGAGCAATATATATTTAAAACTAACTAAAATTAGCCACCGTAAGCTACTGGTCATACCAGACAGAGTCAGGTAGCAGCAGCAGAACCCCGTATTAAATTAAGTGTAGTGCTTTGATTAACTTTTCAAAGCTATGTGCTTTAAACAGGTAGTATTTTTGTTATATTGAGATTCGGATGTAATCAACCAAAAATTCAGACAGGAATAGTAAAATGAGACACACAGGACATCTCAGAGGACACCACATCAGCTGAATCCCTTTTAAATCCAAGAACAGTCTTGCTAATTACCACTTTAATTTCCATGGGCATGTACTAGAAATTGAGGTAGCAGAAATATTGTGTATGTGAACCCAAATGGTCTGTCTCTCTCAGGAATTCTCATGTTGGATCTGGGCACAGTGAGTCCTTTCCTTCGACTCTCTGCTGACTTCCAAACAGTAGAGAGAGTGAAAACCAAGCTGGACTATCCCAACAGTAACAGCCGCTTCAATAAAGCCCCGCAGGTCCTCTCCACCCAGTGCTTCTCCACTGGTACCCACATCTGGGTGGTGGAGGCTGAGGGATACTGGGACATCGCCGTGTCCTACAAGACCATCCAACGTAGGAGCAAGTTCAGCAGCGCCTTCGGAAACAACGCAGAGTCCTGGAGCCTTACCCACAATGGCAAAGGCAAGCTGTCTGCCTACCATAATAAAAGAAAAACTGCTCTCTCTGGGACCTTGCAGAGCGGCCGAATAGCAGTGATGGTTGATTTTAAGAAAGCCCACATTACATTCTGCGCTGTGGAGTCGACAATCACACATCTGCATGCATTCAAAGCTGAACTGACTCAGCCAGTGTGCCTTGGTTTGGGGCTTTACCGTGTGGATCCACCCAGTAGGGCCTCTATTGTCAAAGTTTTGTGAATAATCCTTCAAAATGTTCAGCCAACACTGGATACAGACTGCCTTAAATCATCTGTAATCGAGGAGAACTAAGGTTGACTTGCACTAAAAGTGGAGATGGGTCAGAGCAAAGACCTGACTAAGCCAAAAATGAATAGAACATTTGGCCTAATAATAGATTTTAATACTGTATAGCAAGGTGTTTTAAGGTAAATACAGTATGTGTGGTTGATTTTCTCTCATTGTGGATCTTTATTTCAGTATAATGTAAATGTAACTGCAATATACACTGTTTATAAGGATGGGAGGGCTTTTTTTTCAACAGAATGACATCATGCTATGAAAGACTAAAAAGGTTTTATTACATATTTCTCAATATTGAGGGCCTTCCAACATATGATAGTCTTACCACACCAACAATTAAAAAATTACCTCAATATTTCAAAAACAGGAAAAACTATATCCATATAATCTAATTCAAAACATCAAACATACAAATGTACATTACATAAATATAACTGTTCCTGTTTTTTTGAAGCAGGCACTTTAGTCTACATTTTGATTCTATGTGGAGTTAATAGAATTTGAGCTAAAAATAAGTGAGAAAGGAACTGAAAACAGTCTGAAGATGTAACTTTCGCTGCTTTAAGATGCCAAGCAAAAAGAGGAAAATTGATTTTGCTCATTTATTAAGAAAGCATCAAAGTCTAGGATTTTTTAACAACTGGCAATGATCTGAACAGAATGTTTACATAAAAAATGAAGGCAATAATAAACCGACATGGCCAATGTAGTGCCGCAGTACAAAAACAAGGTAGAGACTGATACAAACTAAGTTTCTACTCAAACGAAGGCATATTTCAGCTTAGTGATGAAATAAATGGAAATGTTTCTTTTTCAAATCAGACGGTGAGCAGTGTACAGTCATATCTCAAAATGCTGTGAAAAGGTTGAAATGTTGATCATTTCCTTGTTTTTTGAAAAACAGATTTTCCCCCCAGTTAACAAGTATGAACTGACCTGTGTGTGCTTTAGTAAAAATACCATTGTAATTAACTTAAATACTTAATTGTGCTGATTTTTACTCTAGCTGCCTTTGAGTCCCATGATGCCTGACTAAAAGCTGTACACATAATAAAACATAACACCCACACTGCAGACATATCATTAGAAAGTCTGTGTACCAAAAATACTAACATGGAGTTGCGTCCTAATTTAGTGCCATTTAGCAATACTACTCGTTTATTGTCCTGAACAGCAACTGCCAAACCTACAGTACAGGTACAAAACAATGAGGGGACTATGATAATGTGGTTAAATACATTTTTGACATTTCTGTATAGCACCAGATCTGCATCGGTCCTTCAACTATTAACACTCACTCTCAGTGAAAAACAAGCATTCTGTTAATGTGATTGGTAGTGGCTGCTCTTTATTTCACTGTTCCCATGGTCTGATTCCTGATCGAGCACCACGCCCTGAATATGTCTCTGAAAAACAGAAAATATTAAGTTCAGAAAAGTAACTTATGTCTGTTGGAAACAACAACTAAACACGTGCATGTTTCAAACCTCTACACACCTGCAGTGAGTGGCCACACATTCGTTGCTGCAGTATTCTTTGTCCCAGTCTTCACTCTCTACAACTGGGTTGTTACAGCCCACCCTCACACACACGCTCTTCGTAGTTGCGGCATCAGTGGACCCATTCACCTCCATCTCATCCTGAAAAAAAACAAGGAGAAAGGATGTGGAAAAGCATCAATAATATGGGTACCCGGTATTTTCTATATACTGATCTAGGCACAGTAGATGACATATTACACCACTGTCCTTTTGTCCACGTCGTCATATGACACAATGAAAGCTAAGGCGAGAATAAAAATAAATGTCGCCTATATAAAACATCACCTTCTTGGACAGATTGTTATTATAAGTGTCTGATAACATTATAGAAATGCTATTTATAAAGAAAGACCTATTTTAAAGAGTAAGATCATTGTCTGTTTAACCAGAAACCGCCACTTTATTGCTCTTGTCATAGTCACCAGACTCCATTAATAAAAATACTAATTTTACCCCTCTGGTGTACCGCTGCTTCAGTCGGTTAGTTTGTTTTTAACCCTTTAAAACACCAAAGTCACACAATAACACACAACACTACACAAAAACTGACCAACGGAGGCAGTGGTAGATCAGCAACTCCTGTGTTCTGCGAGGTAAAATTACTGTTGGATGGATTCTGGTGGCATTGAAGAGTGTTGTTTCTGGTTAAACAAAAAGGATCTTACGCTGTTAAAAAAGAAAAGACTCTTCTGCAGAGATCCTTTCCATAATGTTAGACATTAAGAATCAGGCTAACAATCTGAACCTGTCAGTGGTAAAAACAAGAACTTAAGTGGACTTGAAACAGCCTTGTTTGGCTACTGCCAGCTGCAGCACGCTCAGTACTGGGCCAATTTCAAAAAATGTTGTTCCAACTATTCAGAAAACTAAAACATGGAGAAAGGGTTCTAGGTTGAAAAATACCAAAGCTACCCTTTGAGCTGCATTAATTTACAGGTGATGAGTGAAGAGCAATTTTCACTACCCCTGATGTCATGTGAACATGTTCAACTGTAGCTTTTCTATTTGCCACTCTGCTATAAAGCTGGTGAAACACCCAGGCAACAGTGTTTGTGAGCACAGCATCTTCCATCTCAGCCACAGAAACATGTAGCTACTTGTTACAGAGTTGCCTTTAAACTTGTTGACAGTCTCACTCACTAGAGCTCTTCACACACAGACAGATGCATTTACAGCTGTAAATCCTTTCCATTTTTGGATGAATGAATTTAGAAAGATCTAGATCAATTTGTAGATTTCTTTTCTGATTTTGATCTTAAAGATTTTTTATTTCTTAGGTACGTGATAAGAAAACAACTAAATTACAGCTCTGATTAAATGCTGTAAACCAAACAAATGTTGAGATTTATAGACACTAGCTGAGCATCTGAGTTTGGCAGTTACTTTAAAACCTTGAACCAGTTAAATCTGATAGTAATGAATCTGTTGCTACAGCTTGTTGCTGTCTGAAGATGAATTATAATCCAGTTTTAAAGAACAAACAAACAATAGCAATGAATTAAGAAGAAAATTTACATCTTCTGAAGGGAGCACTTCTGTAACTTCATCCTCGTCTGTATTGCTTGGCGTATCAGTGGAGTTCACCACCTGCACGGACACCATGGGTGCAGATTGGGCAGATGTGGTCACTGTAGATGACACAGCTGCTGTATTAGGGACAATAATTGGCAGGGCCTCTTTGCCCTGCAATGAGGCAGGGACTATTTTTATCTGGAGTGGAGGTGGTGGTGTAGCCGTGATGGACACAGGAAGACCTGGCGTGGCGCTTCCCTCGCGGGGCTTGGCCTGTAAGGGGGGAGGTGCTGGCGCCATTTGCTGGAGCCGCGGTGGAAGCGGTGCGTTCTGCATCTGCTGCAGTGGAGGTGGCTGACGAGAGGCACCGGACACCACCAGTGTAGGCTGCAAAGTGCGGACCCCTCCGGGCAACACAGTCACCACCTGGCCCCCTGCCTGCAACATGTGCTTTGGGATTATGATCTTGGTGATGGTCTGGGCCGGGGGTACTGCAGCTGCTGGAGAGGAGGCTTTGTTTGCCCCCGTGCGGGAACGTGTGGTCCTCTCCGGAATGTCCAGGATGATGTTGGAGGCACAAATGTTGGTGATGGTGTTCTCTTCTAGGTTGTTGTTGTTAGCCAGGCGGATGGCGTGGTGAGCAGCAGAGGGAACGGCTGCTGGTGTCACGTTGACCACCGGTGGAGGAGGCGAAGGGGCTGTCTCCATCTCCTCAATGGCAGGCTGTGGTGAAGAAAGTTAAACATTTTGAAAAGCCCTATGAATGAAACGTCCCATACAGCAAGCAGGATCTTGCATGGTCTTACCTCTGAGAGCTGGTTGGCCCTATAAGCTGCCAGGGCTTTCAAATACTCCTTTTTGGCTGCTTCTGTCTTTCTCTTATACACCTAATGGAGACAAAACAAGTAATCCTGTTGTCAATTGTCTGTACATTACCACCAACAATCATTGTTTTCTCCCCCAAGACTGGCATAGTCCCATTTTATACCATGCAAGCATGTGTTCTTATACCTGTTTCTGTTCCTCAGCCAGGCTGTCCCACATGGAGGCCACTATCTTTGATACCTCTCCAAAAGATGCATTGGGGTTCTGACCCTTAATGGCTGCCTGGGTGTCTCTGAAGAACAGGGCGTACGCTGAAACGGGCTTCTGGGGTTCATTTGGGTCTTTCTTCTTCCTCCCTTTCTTAGCGCCCACTGGTCCAGCCACTGGGGCCAGTGTGGCCGGCTTCCCCCCACCCCTCCTGGCTGTAGCCAGGGATACAACAGATGTAGTAACTGGGTGGGAGGACATTTGGGAGAGGGCAGACGGAGAGGAGAAAGCCATGGGGGAGTCTACCAGCACACTCCTCTGAGTAGAGAAAGGAAAAGTAGAACAGCATAGGACATATTAGAGGCAGAATCTAAAACACAGCATGAAATCCAAAATGCATTTATACGAGACTACACGAATGGTTTAACCCCTCACCTTGAAGTCATCCATGTCCTCATCCTGCAGGGAACCAGCTGGTGATGGTGTTGCAGACAGCGGCTGCTCAATTGTCTCTGAATGATGCCTAATGTTTTCACCTCCGAGACCCAGTGCCAGCTCAGACTGGTTAATGGTGGACAGCTGACTGCTTCCCAAAAGACCATGACCGATGTCACCAAGTTGCACATCAATGGTCATGGGGGATGAACTGCTGAAATGTGAACCGCTGGAATTACCCAGTTCCTGTAGAGGGATTAGAAAGCAAAGGGTTGCAAACAACTCTTAATTGCATTCATGAACAACTATCATTTAAACACAGCAAACCGCATACTGTGTGAGGGTCCACAGGTTGAGCACTCACCAGTGCAGAAGAGCTCAGCAGGGCTCCCCCTCCAGCCTGGCCCATTGCCCCAAGGTTCAGCTGCTCCAAGCCTTGAGACCCAGGGCTCACAAAGGTGGAAGCAAAGGAAGGATCATTGGCCTCGACCACCAGGTTGCTAACAAGACTACGGGAGCCTGAAGGTCCCCTGGTGCCGTCTGACCCGTCTGTCAACTCAAAGTGGGCCACAGCATCGCTGATGCTCAGAGTCGGGTCTGGATCAAGGGAGATGGGGGGAATCTCAAAAACCTCATCCCCGAGGCTGGGAGTATGGAATGTCTGCTGTATGTGGAAGAGGATAAAGAAAAATGTGTCAGTCCTTGAACTGGGACACGTGTGGAAATATCAATACAATGGAGATGTATTACTCTGAACTGCAATGTTTTTTTTAATTAACTCACAGACCTCAGCGGACAAAAAAGGGTGCCCCCCTCCACTGATGGTGAGGTAACTGTCGCTGCCTTCTGGAAACTGAAACAGACCGTTAGCATACAAGTAATATTCTGCATTTCCATACGTCAAAGCCGACCTGTAAAACACTGGTTAGCTTACCTTGTTTTCCTCGGAATATCCACCATATGCCTCGGTGTCCAAAAACTCCGAATCAACACTTTGAGCACAACCGTCCGACAGGTCAGAGTAAAAATTTAGGTCCATTTTAAAACGATTTTCTCTAAAATATATATAGGTAAGTTATATATTACACACGTTGCTTACTTTGTTGAAAAAACAAACAAATGTCTTAATTCCCTACCCATTAAGATCAACGAACCCAAAAAAACTGATAGAGGCTAACGTTAGCTAGCTAGCTAGTCATTGCCGGTGGTTAGCATAACGTTCAGTTCGAGGAGATGATGTTAAGCTACCTTAGCTTTGAAGCCCATGGGGGCAATTTGAGGCTGTTCACTGCCAGATAATCATAATGTTGCCTAAATACTACTTAGAAGCTCCCCGAGGCTGAAATCGTACTAGAGGCCCAACACAAACCAATTCATATTGCTGGAGTGATGCTAACCCCCAAACCGAACGCATTAGCTAGTGTTACATTCAAGGGCTGTCGGATTATTTGCCTCTTGTACTTGAACCTATAACTTCCAGCCTGCTATGTGACTTGCTGCTGACACACGAGTATGGTGGATTTCTTAACCAAAGAAGGTAAAACTGGCATTTACAACCATTTTCAACAATTTGTTTGACCAACTGAAACTGCCGGTTATGCACTTGTTTCCACTATTTAGTCTGAAGTATAGTCTGAAGTCTAAAATTAAACATGGAGCGTATTCCATGTACGAGCGAACGAAAAGCCCTGAAGACAGCAGTGCTTCCCATTGGATCAACTTAAACCAATCGATTCGACCTTTCCGCTCTCTCAAATGGACGTTTGTGAGATAAACGAAATTGAGGCTTTACTTGCAATATATTACTTACCAATAACAAATAACTCACTTTTTGTTCAATGGTTAATGGCAGTTGGAATAGTTGAATGGGCAAAACGTTACTATATGTTTAAATAGAAAGCCAGCAGGTATGTGGTTGTAAAGTGAATGTTTATTAGATGTCAACAAATGAGTACCTCAAAATAGTAGCTGGGGTAGGCAACGTTGGAGAACTAACAACAGACCATATAAACAGATTTTTGAAAGTATCCAACTGAAAAAAAAAAATCCCCTCCCTTCAAATCTCCCACCCCAAAACACATTTTCATGCGCAGAGAGTGCACGGTGAGCATGCCTGCAGGTAGGCAGGACGACAGGCAGGCAAGCCAATCATTTCATACGACCGACTGATTACAGTCCTGAAACAGCCACAGATACCGGATTTATTTTAATTTTTGCCTCAGAGCCTTTGATGTATTGAATGCTGTCGGGAAGTAAAGACACTTTCAACAAATAACCAATAACTTCTGAAATAAATTTCCTACTTTTTTACTTTCCACCACTGCTCCCCATTATCAGATCTAATCTATTCACCTCTCCCAATCTTCTCATGCAAGAAGGGTAAAAGTTGTTCCCGGTGTTTAAAAACAGTGCTATTTTTTAAATTTGTCTATATTGTAAATCTACATAAATCTGCCAAACATCGGTGTCTATTAAATATCTTTTTTTTCCTCTCAAAAAGGTTGAGTTTAAATGTCTTGACGTCATTACGGCTTCAGCATGCCCATTGTTCTGGTACTTTATTCTTTTGATACTTTGTGTGAATATAGGCGGTCAATTTACCAACATTGTCGCAACTGTTGTTGTGGAGTGTATTAAAGTCCTTTATTTCCTTTGACTAAACGCCTCAGTCGTCATACAGGGATGTTTATTCTGCTGAGATATTTCCGCGCAAGTTTCAGATTGACTATATTAACGGTGCAACATCTACTCTAAATATTACGTGCGTTCAGATATGCGGACAGTCTTACCTCCATCGTCAGGGTTTAGTGAGGTGCATCATTCCACTTCTGGCCGCTTTTAATATAGTATACAGGCGAAACTCGAAAATTAGCATATCGTGCAAAAGTTCATTTCCACCACATCCAAGTTGAGGCACTTTGCTACCAGGAGTTAAGCCTTTCAGGCAGCAGGACCTTTTCTCAGGATGAGTGGTACCCAAACACCGCCTCGTTATAAAGGCCTGTCATGGCCAATCCTGTCTGGAATCAAGCTCCTGTCCTGCCACCAATGTGTTTAAAAGCCTAGCCTTCTCTCTCATTTTTGTTGAAATGTTGGTATTCTTCACATTCTTAATTCTTGCAGCAAGTTTAGCAAGAGCAACGCCAATTTATTTATTTATTTTTACATCTCAGCTACCATGTCTCAAAAAAAGATCAATTTAAAAAAAAAAAAAAATAGACAAAACAGTAAGGCAGGACATCTGCTCTAATTTTATTCTAAATAATCTGTATTACTGTTCCCATCTAGTACTTGTACTTGCATCCCTTTGCTCTGGGCCAGATGCTGGTGACTGTCCTAGGAGACAGAACCTCTGGTCCAGCTGATCTGTGTTGTAGTACTTCTGTTTATTCTCTTTTATTAATAAATTCTTCAAAGACAGCGGTTTGTTGTAACTCAATTATTTGCTTAATCCCTCACCAGCAATAGGCGATTTACATGACAGTACTATTAGGTACTTCATAGGTCTGAGGAATGCTGTGTATGTGGACATTACTGCCATCACTAACTTGTAGTTCATAATAAAGGGGAATAATTTAAGCTGCTGTACATTTTCCTCTGCTGTAATAAGGCACATACAAACCGCCTTACTGCTTCTGCTCAGCAAAAGTCACAATAATGCACACAAAGTTGCTTTCACTGTAGATTGCTGTTATTCATTTCACAGATACACTCAGATCATAAAACAAGAATAGTAACTCATTGCCGTCATCTTTGCACCATAGTACACAACTGACCAGCTCTACATTGTACAATACACCCATCCTCCTAGCACTGCTTCAGTAACTAATACGTCACTTTCCCCCTCCCACCCTCTCAACCCCCACCCCTCACACAGAGTGAAAACAATAACAGTACATCCACACAACGGATCCCCTTTTAGTTCACAGACTCGTCTGGATACAGGAGATATGACCAAACGAGTTCAAGGGATTGTGGGATCTGGATCCAGGCTCTGCTCGGTACACATGTCCAGTTTCATGTAGCGCTAGAGGACTGGCATTGAGGTTCTTAGATAAGAAAAGGGTATCTGTACAGCAGGGGTCCCCTTTTGGTCATGACTGGGAATGTGATGGGAAAGAATAGGTTTTGGAGGAAGAGGAGAATGACGAGTCATGAAGTAAGAAAGCTCAGCTTTTTTGCCATTTTGTCAGGAGGTTAGAGAGGAGGATCGAGGAGACAAAGATGGAACCACAATTGTGATGATGAAAAAGAAAACAGATGGGTGCAAACCTGCTCTTTATGGAAAAAAAATCTCTATATAAAATAAATGAATAAAAGTAGCAACAAAAAACATTCATTCATAAGTTGATCATAATATGGTAAAAATAAATGAGGAATAACATGATTCATTGTTGAAAAGGGGACTAAGTCAGATGTTTTAGGAGAGGGGGGTTCAGTCAATCCTCTGAGCTTGATGAGGAATCAGAGTCCTTCTGTGCTATGATGACATCGTCCAATAGCGCCTCTTGATCTGAGCTGTCATAGTCACCTTGGGAAAGGCTGTCGCCGCCCTCCATTTTAACGTCAAAGTCTGGACTGGTGAGGAAGTGATGGGAGGTCTCTAGGTCCTCCTCATCCATCATGTAGGCTCCGTCTGAGACCAGAGTCTCCTCTTCAACTCCGTCCAGGTTGGGGTCTTCGTGGCTGGCCTCTGCAGTGTGGTGATGGTGGTGGTGGTGGTGATGACGGCGTCTGCTTTTCTTCGGGATCTCTGAGTGCTCGGTCAGCAGTCGGTGGTGAAGGGTCTCAGGCAGGAAGCCCTGTGAGAAGAATAAATATTATCAGACACATTAGAAAGTCTATTATGGAAAAAAAAAAAAGTTGTGGGCGATGTGTTTTCACAGCATATCCCTTCTGATACTGTGGTAAACTGTACCACGATCATAAAGAGTCAAATTTACTAAACAGAGTAGAAAAATCCTTTTTAAAAGACAGCTGAAAGAGTAAAGTCACATTTATAAACATTGTAATACTATAATAGCTTGTGTACGTACAGAATTACGAATAGTTTCAGACCACTCGGGTGCTACAGCGTTATCAGGATTCTCCTCCAGATATTCCCTCAGGTCTTGCAGATTCGGACAAAAAGCAGCTCCAACCTACACAGCAAACACATTTGGACGTCTGTCTTTTAGCAAGAGAAAACACACAGCCAATAAATCAAGCGTATGATACAAATTACTGTATGTCTCACCTTCTTTCCTGTCCTCATGTTAATGACTTTGACCTTCTCACTGCCTGTCAGGGCTTTATCTGCCCTCCTCCTTCTCTTCCTCTTACTCCTGTTCACAAGAAGCTGAGGAAATGCAACAAATTATGTAATAAAGCAGAAACATATTCTAGACATTTGAAATGACACTTGATGAACAGCATATTGCATAACTAAGAAGTGTCACGAATGTACCTCCAGCATGTCTCCCTCCACCTCATAGTCTGGGTTCTCCTTCAACCAGGTGGGAGGGTCCCTGCGCCGAGGAGTACGCTCCAGTGGATCATGGAGTCCATCGGGGTCGGATAACTAAGAGAGACAGACAATTAAAAAAATTGGCAAATCTAAAGCAGTCCTTCCATCCAACGCTTCCTCCACTACAGGGGAAGGGGATGTAAACCAGATGTATGTACCTCTTGATCCTTACGCCTTTTGCGGCCGCTGCTCTCCCCCCCAGACCCATTGGGCATCAGGGCCTGCTTAGAGAAGGTCAGCTTCAGTCCCTCCTCCTGACAGGGTGACAGACAGAGGTGCCTCTAATTTAGCCATGAACAACACATCTACATAATTTCTGGTGTTGAATTTCAACAATGAATGAAATTATTTTGACAGACCTTTAAAAAAACCTCTCATATTGGTGAAAAGAATAGGTGAAAGAATTTTAGTCGCAAAAACAGGAGAATGTTTTCATCGTCCACTGCATTCTCACCTTGAGGAGCTTGACAGTGAACTCTCCATCATCTCCATCTGCCCCAGGGCCACCAGGCGTGCCGCTGGGTTTACGGATGACCCTTGTGTAGGCCATCTCTTCTCCCGCCAGCTCTGAGCTTGGGTTTAGCTGAGCCTCAGACACGTAGCGTCGCCCCGAGGGCCACTGACCAGTTAGCACCAGCGTACACAAACTATCCAGACGGTTGATCAACACACGGTCCTGAGACAACGAAGGAGCCCCATGTATGTATCAGTCATTCACAACAGGAAAATAAACACGAAGTTTGTTCCTCCAAGAGAAATGCTTTACATTTGATTTACATTTAGTAAACTGTACATAAGTTACCTTGGGCCAATCAACTCTGAGAGGATCAGGAGGAGGAATGCCATCCTGAGATGGAGTCATGGAGAGTAAACTATTATCTTCATCCCCGTCACACAGCTTCATGCCTGCTAAAAAGGGAAAATAATTCAATTGGTTGTCTTCATTCTTGCAGCATTAAATATTTTTCTCTTTAAAGACCAACTTACCTCCTTCCACCTCTTCCTCACTCTCTCCACTTTCATCACTGCTTCCTGATCGCTCAGAGGATGATGAACCCGAATCAGAATCAGAATCAGAATCTGACCCTCCCTCTCCCTTCCTTTCTCCTCCTGTTTTTCCAACCCTCCCCCTGCTTCTCTTTAAGCTCCAGCCCTGCCCTCGTGCCTTGCCGTCATGGTGACTCAAGGGCGTACTCTGCAGGTTGGCGATGATTTCACCTCCAAGCAACCGGGCATTGTCTTCAGCCACCTCCTCCTTTACACCAGGCACCTCCTCCTCAGTCTTCGGCTGGCTGAGGGGCATGACGGGCATTGCCTGAGGTGGAGGTGGAGGGGGCGGGGCCTGCTGGTTCTGTATGAACTCATCCCGAGCCTGACTGAAGGTGAACTGTGGGTCTGAGAAGATGGACAGCTCAGTGCGGCTGACACCGTGCAGTGCAGCGCCCAGCATCAGCTGACGATCGTGTTCTCGTATATTCCACCACGCTGGCAGCTCAGAGGAGGGTGGAGCAAGAAGCAGACGCTCCTCCAGGGAGGGGTGGGGCAGTACTCGCTCACGGAGGCGACGCAGGAGGCTAATACGGTAAAGGGTACGGGAAGCACGCTCCTCAGTGATGGGGGCAACGGTCTGGGAAAGCTCTGATGCATCTGAGCAGGATGAGAGTAGAGACATTTACTGTTATGTGACTGTAAACTCAACAAGCTCTGCTTTTATCCAACTGCCAAAAAAGGATAACTGTAAATTAACATATCATGCTTGGATTTATCATAAATGGCCTGTACATAAAGACTGGAGTCACTAGATGTGGTTTAAATCACAGAAAGAGGTCAATATTGTGGCCCATTAATTACATAGTGTTGCACTGAACATGGTGAGCCCACACTTTAACTGCTGCAAGTAGCTAAGTTGAGTCTATTTTAACAGCATGTGTGGCAGAAGTTACCTTCACTGCGACCTGGGCGCAGGTGGCAAACTCTCCGGCACATGGCAACAAAAGAGCGGAAGTATCGACTGAGGCTCTCATCTGTTTTTTTATCCAGACGAGCGAAGGTACGGAAGCGGTTCCAGTCAAAATCAGGTTCTCCGACCTCGGGTAGACCTGCCTCCTTTTTTATCTTTTCCACACCAAAAGTAGATACCACACGGTAAAAGTCACATTCTTCCCTACGTGTCCACCTGGGAGGAAGACAGAAGGCAAGTGAAGGATGGTTTAAAAAGTTTGTATGTTTGTATCCACTTAAAAATTACGTTTTACGTCTTCATTGACACTATGATGGCATGCTAAGTTACTTTACTTTCACTCCACTAATTGTAACAACCTTTACAAAAAGGTGCAAGCCCAAACATCTTAAAGTTAACCTGTGGAGCACACACGCACACACACACACACCTTTGGTGTGGGAGACCTGGGTTTCCTTCCCACTGTGACATGACCTGTGTGTCCCAGAGCAACACACTTAACCCCTAGTTGCAATACAGCAATTGTAAGTCCATTTGGTTAAAAGCGTCAGCTAAATGACTCATGACTATGATCTACTGGGGACTGTAATACGGCAAGATATGCAGCAATGTGCCAACAAAGGCATGGAAGACAAAGACTGCTTGCTAGTTAACATGAATAAACATAGGTTTGAAATTTGAGAAAAATTGGCTTTGCAAATGTTTTGAGGAAGGACAAGCATTCATCATGTTTATGATGTTAGACCTCAAGAATACTAAATGCATTTTGGGAAGTGACACTCAATGTAAACATAACTTTTGTTTATTTACAAGAAAACTCCACTGGGCACCTTTAAGTCCCATGGACAAATATAAGATGTGAACATTATGTATATAACAGAACAGGAAATAACCACAATTCATAGCCTGTATTAACAAATTAAAGCCAACATTACCATGACTGCTGCGCACTCCTACAAAAGTAAAAGAATTCATACAATAATTATGCTGTGGAAAACTTTTTACAATTATACTCTAAAATAGTCAGTATTCCTGAGCCTCTGGAGACAGAAAACAATGTAACACCAGTGTACCTCTGCTGGCGCTCCTGTCGTGCAATCTCCTTCAGCTTGCTGGCCTGTTCGCACCGCCTGCGCCTGCGGTCACCCTTAGCCTCTGCTTCGATTTTCAGCTGCTCCTGCCTGTAGCTGCGCTGGTAAGCTGTTATCAGACGCCGCAGCCGTGCTGTTAGTGATGAGCTGGAAGGCCAGTCACACGGACCGCTGTGACTGGAAAGGCTTTCTGCGATCACTGGCCCCACCTTGTCTTCCACAGAAATCTCATCGTCCACGTTCATGGAGTCAGGCTGGAGGACAAGGTCAAATAGAGACTCATTAAAATGTTTAATCACTATTGATCATTTCCAAAATATTCTACCAAATCAACTACTGCAGACAGAACCACTTCAATGTCATCATGGCTCAGATTTGTACCTCCTCAAAAAGATCTTTGGCGTGTCTTGACGCAGGCTTGAACTCTGGGTCCTCTGAATATTTATCATAGTCAGCACTGTACAACACAAACAATAAAGCAACATTAAGCAGGAAAAGGGTGAGACATGTCCAGTCTAGGGGCAACCCTTTCCAATACATAAGGCCGACCATTTAGTTATTATTGACGGGGAACTTTAAAACATTTTCTCATTTATGTCAGTTTCAATGTCTGCTATAAATCTATAGGCAAATAAGGTTTAATTGGCCCTGGTCACTTACTCGTCTCCCATCTCGGCATCACCAGTGTGCTGCTCGGCATCAATGGCCTTGTCATCAGGCCGACCAGCTCTCTCCAGGAAACAGAGGCAGGGATCGGCACGCATAGTGGTGTACATCTCATAACCTGATGAAATTGTCAAGGTTGTTAAATGACAGAAATAAAAAAAAAAAAAAAATGCTTGGCTGAGAAAATGTAGAAAGCAAATGTGACAAGTTCCAGATCTGAGGCATGTGGAGCAGTTTTACACATGTTACAATTATGGTTGTTACTTATTATGGACCATCACTGAGCAAGATGCAATTTTGTATTTAATGCATAATAAATCTTCCCCCTATTCTTATAAATGTTATGAGCATATACAGAGAGAACACCTACCATGTTTGAATACACCCGCAAGCAGTGAGCGATCTGCCTCACCATCCCACCATCCTGCAGGTACCTCCTGCTGCTCCATCTCAGGCATCCAGATATCAACATCCCTGGTGAATAAAAAGAGAATGCATACTGAGTTCAGGTGTATGACTGTGAACCTCAGTAACTGAGCCTGTGTGTGTGTGTATGTGTGTCTTTGGCTTAATGTACAAAGTCAGTATTAGATACCTGATGTCAGCCCCCTTCAGGACAGAGTCTGCATGTTCACCAATCACCTCCTGTTTCAGGTAGTAGAGCATGCGCACCCTCAGCAGCACCCTGAGAGAGGGGAGAGGTTTTAGGTGTTTGAACATGGGTAACAATACTTTCACGTGAACACACGCAGCAAAATACACTTAATTGGGCTTTACTCACTTGTTGCACTGGTGCTTGAGGTGTTTGCGGTAGCTGTCATCCAGAAGCAGGGTGTCAGGGTTGTACTTGCGGATCCACTCCACCTTCTGAACATCAAATGTGCTCTGGGCCTTTACCCTCTTACCCTTCCTGCCCCTTGGAACAGGGATAGACAAGCCTAAGCAGGGGAAAACACAGTTAATAAACATTTCAATAATAGATATTTTAACAACATAAAACAAGGAAACGTCTTCACTTATCCACTTTTTCAGTCTGTGAGATGTGAGTAAATCTGTGTGTAGCTCTTACCAGAGTGGTTGAGAAGTGTTTGTGGTTCACGCCCGTTCTCTGGCGGCGTGATGAGCTCCCAGATGAAACTCTTGATATTCTCATCTCCACGGTAGTGGAGCAGACAAAAAACCAGGATGACACGGCAGATAGTCTCCACGTCGCGTTCACTCAGACGACGCTTACATCTGGCATGGGATAAGATGTCCCGCCAGCGACCCCAACTGGAGAAGAAGAAAAGAGGTAATATTGTGAGAACAAGGCACAAGAGTATACAAGAGTATAACTTGACAAAGTGAAAGTTTTATCTAGCATATAAAACCATAAGCAAAGTCTATGTACCCATAGACAAGCAGATGTTTCTCCACCCTGAAGCAGTCAGTGCGACCATAGCCCCCTCCACTGTGGCGGTCGGAGCGTCGAGAGGCACGGGACTGTCTGGAATTGGCAGGTGGATACTCATCATCGCTATCCATGTCAGAAAGTTCTCCACCTTCGCCTCGTAAACTGGAGTACTGCCGAGTCTGTTTGCGGACTCTGGGAGTGTCGATTACGAGGGTGTTCTGTAGGGGAAGAAGTAACCTTTACTCAATTACATGTTACGCCAAACAATATAAAAGCATTTAATATACAAGGCCACATACAAGAATACAACTATATAATATAGTAGTGAAATGCTGTGACAAATAGCACCAAAAGGCATAGGAGGAGCTTGCACTTACCTTTCGGTTTAGGGTGTCCATGTCTATGTCGGCTTTCTTGGCCCATTTCTGCCAAAATTCGGGGTCATCAAGTGCAATGTCATTGCGGTTCTCAGAGGCCACAAAGCTGGCCTTGGAGAACGTGGAGCCTTTGCCCTCGCTCTCTATGGTGATGGTAGTGGCTCTTCTCTGGAGGATCTGATCAATGTCCTCCTCGCAGAAGCGACTGCCTTCATCACTCTCATCCATGATAGCAGCATAGGCTCCCTTCCTCAGCAGGTCCTCAATCTCCTTCTTGGAGAACTGCTGGATCTGGTAAAGGCGACGCAGAAAGAAATTGAAGTGAAGACAACTCATTTTTCAAAAGAAAACAAGACATAATAGAGCTGAATAACCTACAAATGATCTGGCCAAGTTTGTTAATGACAGGTATTTCTCCTCACCCCATTGACATTGCTGTCTTTGTTACCACTCATACTCTGCAGGACGGCCCGGTCCAGGCCAAGCTTCAGACTTGCTTTATCCAACATCTCCCTCTCATAGGAGTTCCTAGTGATCAGACGGTAGACCTTGACCGCCTTAGACTGGCCAATACGATGACATCGCGCTTGTGCCTAGAGAGAAGAATAAAAGAACGGTCAAAATAGCATCATATGCAGCAGCTGATAACAATGAGAATGGTTAGTAACATTATGAACATAAACCACAAAAACACACACATGTAAAACAGTCTGTGAACAAAGAAATAAATCTAAAGATAGATTGTGGTTCTTGCTGTCCCACTGAACTAACTTTATACCAGTACAGTACAGCAAAATCTTGTACCTGAAGGTCATTTTGAGGGTTCCAGTCAGAGTCAAAAATAACACATGTGTCAGCAGCAGTGAGGTTAATACCCAGGCCGCCAGCACGGGTACACAGCAGGAAGACAAAGCGATCGGAGTCAGGCTTGCTGAAGCGATCGATGGCAGCCTGTCGCAAGTTCCCTCGCACTCTGCCATCAATTCGCTCATAAAGGTATCTATAAAAAAAATAAGTTAACATACCCTAACATTAACACATCACAAAATTCCTCAAAATACTTTGAACAGTTTTGAAAATCATCACATGCATTTAAATACACAGTGACCCTCTTACCTCTTGTTGATGAGGTAGTCCTCCAGAATATCTAAGCAGCGCACCATCTGGGAGAAGATGAGCACTTTGTGGCCACCAGCCTTGAGGCGGGGCAGCAGCTTGTCCAGTAGCACCAGCTTGCCAGCAGACCGAATCAGGGCCTGCAAATGGAAGTCGGGAGCCAGGGGGTCATATACCTCCCGTAACTCCGCTACGATCTTCTCCTCCGCGCCTGGACAAGAGAGAGATAAAATTATACTATGCTATCCAATTATGATAGCTTTTCACAAGTGGAGTATTTGCTAATCAAATCCTTCATCATCAATTTGGGTAAGTCACGAGTTGTCACGCTGAATGTTAACAAAAACAAAAGACCAATGCATTACATTTGAATTACCCTGAATAATCCATCACTTTGCAACAACTTTAGCCTTTGTTTTCCCACAGAATGAGTGATAGCCGTTCTACGTATGGTATATTGGTATGTTATTATGGTTTTGGTATATTATATTATGAAGTGACCTATAAAGCTGATCTCTCAGCACTGTCTAAACCTGCAGCAAGTGCAGCTTAGACTGCATATCGTGTGTAGGCAGCTTCAGGGAAACATTCCACCTCTGATTTAACAAAATGGCACCAGATGAATACACACTTAAATGACTAGTGGTACAATGACTAGTGTTTATCAACCACAATGTTAATAATTGAATAATAATAATTGGACAAATGATTATACAGTCAATAAGACATAATTCAGGTCCAGTTATTATTGGAAAGTGATATACAGCTGTATGTTTTTGAGCCTGAATAAAACAAATATACAGCTGGCAGCTGTTAATCAATCAAAATCAGCGAAGAGGATTAATTTAAACTCATCAACCCTGTATGCAGAAAAGTTAATAGTGTGATGCAATACCATTGATGAGGTAGGGGTGGTTGCAGCACTTGCGTAGCTCCATCATCGTGTTGAGCAGGTTGGGGACATTGCTGTTACTGTTTGCCCCTAAACTGAGGAAACTGAAGTTCCTCTCTAGGATGGCCCGATAGTACTTCTTCTGGACATCCGTCAACTCAACCTGAGAGAAAACGCAGTCAGTGAATGAAATTGTTGCATTATTTGTGTCATTCAGATCATTTAACACAGCACAGATTTTTAACTAATGTGTTCTATTAACCTCAATGATGGTCTCCTGTTTAGGTGCCAAGTTCTTCTCAACATCCTCTTTGAGCCTTCGTAACATCATGGGTTTCAAGATGGCCTGCAGCTTCTGAACCTGTGGACCCAAAATTAAAATATATGAATTTGCTCAGTGATGTCTATACAATACCAGTAAGACAAAGAACATTGATAGATGTGTGTTGCCAACATAAGTGTACATTTCACACCTGTTCCTCTGTTTTGAGGTCTCCAAAGTCTCTGAGGAATTCAGTCTCTGAAGGGAACTGAGCAGGCTCGAGGAAATGAAGCAGACTGAAGAGTTCCTCCACAGTGTTCTGGAGAGGAGTGCCGGTCAACAACACCTTGTGTTCCTGGGAGAAACCACAGAACACAAATAGAACATAGGTAGAGAAGGACGGAGGGAGGAGAGGCAGTGGAGGAAGAACGCAGAGTTAGGGGTCAGTATGCTTGTAGTGAGTGCATTTAGGAAAAGTAACATTTTAATCAAATTCAAACTGCACATTTAAGACTCTTGGCACGTTTGACCATTGGTTTTGTTTGAAATCCACGTCCAGCTGTCGTCAACTTACCACATCCAGCATCTTCAAGCTGTCCAACAGCTTGCAGTTGCGATTCTTCAGGCGGTGAGCCTCATCAATGATCACACAACGCCAGGAGATTTCCCTCAGCTCTGGGCAGTCAGATAACACCATCTCAAAGGTTGTGATGAGGGCGTCAAACTTGTATGCACCTGGGATCAAATGCTCCTGTTGGCAGAATGACAATTTTCATTAGACACATTTAACATCAGTGAAGTTGATCAACAACAGTCTGAATCAATAACTCCACCTTGTCATCCTTGCAGTACATCTCATACTGCTGGATCATCTGTCGGCTGGCCAGGCTGCCGTGGTAGACGATGGCGTTCATGTGGGTCCATGTGGAAAACTCTCTTTCCCAGTTTGTGATGGTGGAGAGAGGCGCAATGACCAGGAAAGGGCCTTGGATGCCAGCAGCGTAAATCTCAGAGAGAAGTGCAATAGACTGGATGGTCTTTCCCAGACCCATCTCATCTGCCAGAATACAGTTCTGCCTGAGAGACAAGAAACAGGGAGTAATTAGTGAAGCCTCGGGGGAAATTAACAAGCATCATTTCAAATGGACTAACTTTCCAGAATATTAAGGACACAATGCCTACGTCATGTTGGCCCTTCATTTTATGCTCTACTACAATCCTAATTCTCAAGTTACTATTTTAACTACAGCACCTTATCCAGTAAAATGAATCCAGTGCGACTGCGACTTCAAAATGCACTTTGTTTACATGTGACCATGGAGTGTAGTATGTGCCTGCACGTGATAAATACCTGTTGTACCAGTTGAAGAGCAGCCAGTTGACTCCTTCAAGCTGGTACTCTCTGAGTGTGTTGCCGTTTGTGTACTCTCTCGACTCCTCCAACTTCTTCCATGAACTGGCAGACGGCCGTGGCTGAGGGGAAAGAAGAAAAGAATTGATGAAATAAAGAGAAGGCAGGATAACGCGATAAAGACCTCTATGCTTGTCATATTACGCAGCTTTCTAACATATGTAACCAAGTTATTGTTTATCCATCTTTCCTAAGCTGAAAAGAAGGAAGGAAGAAATAGAATTTTCTTCCACGTCTCCAGGTTGTGCCACTGGACGGATCTCGAGTATCTCAGGTTCAAATCAATGAATGGCAGTCTGTTGCATCTCCAGTGTTTGAATCCGTATGTGTCAACGGGGGCAGTGTGGTCATTTTGTCATTTTAAGTAATGTATTGTCTCTGTCTAACTGTCCATCTTGTGATAGAATTTTTTAAACATTATTTTGTTGTCATTTTGTTTTGGATGGACAGTTCACAAAAACAATGATGGGTCAAATCACGACAGAAGGGGATGACAGAGCTACAGGGGACTTTCAGTAGAAATACAAGTATGTACTGCAGCATCATTTTTGTATTCTAAAGATGTTTTTCCATCCTTCATCGTATCTTTTCTTTATTGAGGCACCATGTTTTCCACTTGAGCAAGATGTAAAACCTTTGCCTCACAGTTATTTGTCACGAGCAAATTCAGGATGTGTATTAAAACTGCTCCTGGCTTTCTATCTACTTGACAGCTCACCGTTCTCTTCAGGCGAGGTTGTCGGTTTTGGATTTTGCTGAACTCTTCGACCTTGCCCTCATCCACGTCCTCCTTCAGTTCCCAAGTGGCGTCTTCATAAGGTAGAGAGCACCACTTCACCAAGTAGTAGATAACAGGCTAGAGGGGAAAAAGAGTGAAAGCAAGTACTTAACTATTGCAAACATGCTACTACTTTATAAAAAGAAGAAAGGGTCCAATTTCTGAAAGAGGAGCAAAAGAGTTCATCTACACAGTCAAGAGATGAACAGATAATCTCTTTTTCCCAGCTGTGAAAGTCAATTCTTGACAAGGCCTTGGGTCTCACCTCGCCATTGTCCTTGTCCACACTGTGGGAAACGTCAAGGATCCTGTCCACCTCTACATAGTCTGGGTTAAAAGACTCCTCATCCTAAAGAGAGCCACAGAATCAGACAGTAAAAATACATACAACGTTACAGTTCAAGCAACTGATCTACATCCCAAAATAAGAGGTTTCCACATGTGCTTCCTTCTCACCTCCTGGAAAATGTGCCTCATCTGTGCATGCTTGGTCTTGAACCTCTTGATCTTCTGATGGATCCTCTTATCTCGCTCCAGCTGCTCCATAGTTGCCCACTCACAGTGCAAGTATGAACTGGGAACAAGAGAGTCAAGTTTTCCTCATTTGGATGTCTCCTCAAAATACGCAACAAAATATGTCAAGTGCCAAGGCCAAACTTATTCATTGAAACTTACTAGTTCTTGTATTTCACAAAGAATTCCTCAACATTGATATACTGGCCCGGCGAAACCTTTAAGACAAGACAAGAACAGGTTTTGGGGTTTTTTTGATTTTCAAAATTAGATTAAATTAATTAAACAAATTGTAGAGGAATTTAATAAAAAAAGGACATCAACATACTTCCTTCTTCATTACCCTCATAGACAGAACTTTATCTACAATTGCAGCATCTTCCTCACTTGGGTTTTCCTGTAAAAAAATAGAAAAGTAATACATTGTTGACCTACACTCCTCTCAATATTCACATTCAACACTGTAAATACACATTATGTATAAATATCTCAATCATCAGTGTCCATTCTCTTTATAAGGATCCTTTCCATTTCACCAGAGAAGAAATGTAACACTGCTTTCTTACAACAGTTCCACGCTCACCACAAAGAACTGCATGCTAGGCTGTCCGTCAACATCCAGCTCCATTTCCTGTTTAAGCTGCGCTGCTGTCCCGCCACTGATTGAGGCCACAGCCGCCGCGGTTGTAGTAACGTCTACATCTTCCTGCTCATCCTCATCATCTGTTATCTTGATATCCAGGTCCTCTGTGTACTTCTTCCTCTTCACCACACGATTGGAGCGCCTCTTCTGGCCAGAGGGCAGAGGTGGAAGTTTAGTGTTGTTTGAAAAAGGTCAAGCAAAAACTTCAAACAGATGAAAACAGAAATGGACATGGGCACATACCACACACACAAAAACACAAAAACAAAGCATTATTGGTACATTTTGTTGATCTGCCCTACCTAAAACAGGTTTCACAACAAACCAGTTTCGTCATTTTAGACCAAATCAACCGTCAGAATGTATAAAATACAGTCCATTTGAATACTCCCACAAGAACCACTAAATAACTGCGAGCAGGACGAGCACCACTTGATGTAGGGTCGTGGGTCATTCACATTAGCTGACCATTAATCTACATATTAACATTGACAAATGTGACATTTTGGCTTTTTGTATCATACATGCTTTTTTAGCATGTGGCTGAAATTAAATGGGCATGTGCCAACCCTCTCACGGCCAGACAATAAGACTCCACTGTGACCCCGCTGCTGCGCATTGGCCTGTGTAGGACAAGGATAAAACCAGAAAACAGTCCACAAAACCTTCTTCCTCCATTATGTTTGTTGACCTAAAAATCTTTTGGGCTTTGCAAAGTACAAACAGAAGTAAAGTACAGCTATGCAAAAACATTGAAGCCGCTTCTCGTGTTTTAACAAAAATGAGCTTTAATGACACTTTACTTGCTGGATTTCTTAGCTTTTAGTGGCTGTGTTACTATTATGATTAGGGGGAGATTTCCAGAAGTTCATTGATCTCATTTATGTGACCATGTACGTGTTTGTACCATTATTAAGTCATCCTCCAGAGCAGCAGGTGAGGCAGGGCTCAATTCCCCGTCAGAGTGGTCTGAAGACACATTTCTCTTTCTTTTCTTTGCTCCCACAAGAGTAATAGTGCTGCAGGAAGGTGGCGGAGAGAGGAAAGACAAAGACAGAATACAAATGGACAGTAATAAATATTGTTTTATACAAGGCTATATTTCCAAACATACATGTTACATTCAAATGAATCTCTTCCTCTCATACATTTGACTTACTTTGTCTTAGTCTTGCTTTTGCTCTTGTTCCCAGCCCCAGGTATCACTGTGCCTCCAGTCACTCCAGTTGTCCCTCCTGGTGTTTTGGCTTTGCTCTTTTTATCGGCTCCTCCTGTGATTTTGGGCATCGTTCCTCCAGCTACAGGACTTTTCTTCTTGCTTCCTCCTCCACTGGTCTTTTTCTTAGCAGCAGACACTACAGTCACAGTGCCCACAGTTTCTGGGGAGGTCTGTGTGGATGGAAGCTCATCCTGGTTCAGGACTCTGGGCAGGTTCTTCTCACCACGTGCTTTGGCCCGGGCTATAGCTTCAGCCACAATGCGGTTTGCTTTCTCCTGCTTGCACAGGATCTCAACTCGCCGCACAGAGGCAGGCTCGCCAGGGGCCTTGGTGATGCGGATGGCCTGGGACGGAGTGGTGGTTGTAGTGGAGGGGCCTGCAGCCGACGTGTTGATGACCTTCACCACAGAGACTGTGCCGCCAGCCGAGGATGCTGCGCTTGTCTGTGTGAAGGAGAATGTTTAATAGTGCGGAAACTGTTTTGCATTTTCTGCCACATTTAAAAAAAAAAAACACACACACACACACACACTTTGTTTGCAGTGTGCAGTGGTATTTAAATTAAGAAAATGTTGACAACTGGATGTCTACCTGTGGCTGCAGAAGCATTTTGAGTGGCACTGCAACTCTCTGTCCTCCTTGTCCTTGCGAGATCTGCAACACCTGTGGGCTGCCAGTATTGCCAGCTCCTGAGACCAGCTGGTACTGTGAGAACAAAAGAAGAGACAGGTCAAGTCACAGTCACCATTTTCAAAATAACCAAAGTATATAAAAATAATCCTAACAAGACAATGTCCGGTTAGATGCAACCCATTAAAACAGTTACAGTATATGATCATTTGGCAGGATTTTAAAGAACACACAGACATTATGTGAAACTTGTTTGGTGTCTTATCAACAGTCAGATAAGAGCTGTAGAAATTTCATCTTTGTTCTGTAGCACAGACATCAGTCCAGGTTGTTTTTAGGCTTACCAGCTTTTGAGTTGTGGAAAAACATCTTTGACAGTTAGGCTAACTATTTCACTTGTGCTAAACTAGGTAAACACATCCTGGACGAATTTCGGTTCTAAATGCACAGAGATGAAACTGATGTTAATCTTTTCATCTCTAACTCTGGATAAGACATCAAACATATTTCTCAAAATGATGCTGTGATAATTTAGCAACTTCATTATGATTAACAGTTATGTATAACATTATTTGGAGGATATGTAACTTTTACCAGATCAATCAATTTGACTCTGTTGCCCGATATAAAAAGCCACACGGCTGATTTTTAACCTGGAGCTATTCAGTGTTATGTAATAAAGACGATGAGAAATTATTTCTTTATATTCACTGGCTACAGTGTGCCAATGCAAGGTGTCATTCAAAACAATGTATGTCCTTATATGGAAAATAACAGCTAGCGTTAACATTAACTGCAAATAGATAGTATATGGGAATGTTCCCTCATTTGGACTGATCCGTTCCGGCTACACAAAAGTAGCTATTGTTATTTTGCAGTGTACTCTAACAGTATGTGCAATACTAACTTTGCACATCTGAAACAAATGCTCTGATCCAACACAAATGTTAGCGAAGTAAAATATTAGTCATGTAGAGACACATTTGTTGTGGTAACAGGGTGCACTTTGCCAGGCAGTGGTATGTCACAGGGGGTCAGATTTCAGAATACACCATTTGAAATAATTGACTACTGAGCAACGGTTGAAAACATTACTGCAAGAAGACGAATGTCAATATTGCGTATATTCATTTCAGTAACATTCAAGACCTTCAACATGCACTTTCAATTGCATAAACAGAGGATCACTGGCAGTTTACATGACATCTTAAAAGAACACTTTTTTGAAAAAAGGAGCATCGGAGCGTGAGAGAGTGAAAATATATTACATATACAGCAGGAAAACTCCAATCTAATTAAACAGTTACTCCTAAAATCTAAAACACTCCTTTCTCACCTTAACTCCTCCTTGTTGGTTGGGCTGCTGCTGCACCTGCAGCTGAATTGTGAGGACTTTGGGCTGCCCTCCAGCCTGGCCTGCAGTGCGAGCTTGGGTCAGGGCTGCTAGCTGGCTTCCCTGGATCACCAGTTTGCCTCCAGGGAGCTGACCCAGCACAAGTCTAGCTGGGGCTTGGGTCTGCTGTCCTCCTTGGGTTGTCTGAACCTGCTGGACTTGTGTGACCTGCTGCTGAGCTGTAACAGCTTGACCCGCTGACACAGTAGAGCCAGCCTGAGGGGGCTGCTGGAGAACCAGGGTGATCCGCTTTGCTTCACCACCCTAGAATCAAATACACAGAATGAGATTGTGTCCCCTGCTGTGGTACAGCTGTCAGGGCGACACCTTGCAGTCTGCCTGCTGAGGCAGAAGCGTTGGTGCTTACCTGCGTTTGGGCCTGCATGGCTGGCTGGAGTTGCACCTGGCCCTGAGCCTGGACCTGGATCTGGGCAGCCTGGGCCTGGGGCTGGACTTGGACTTGAGTCTGGCCCTGAGCCATCTGTGCTTGGGCTGGGATCTGCACCTGAATCGTCTGGCCTTGCGTCTGCTGCACCTGCTGAGGCATGGAGGTCAGCAGCATCTGTTTCACTGGCCCATTGGGAGACTGCAGCAGCCTTTGCACCCCAGAAGAACCCACCTTGACTTGAGCCTGTCCTGGGCTCGCCTGATTCAAGACTGTCCCTCCCTGTAGTATAGACATGCCAGGTTTAAGAGGAGTACCAGACAACACACGGATGACCTTCCCACTGGTCTGGCCTGTGGCTCCTGATACAGTCTGCAGCACCTGGGCTTGACCCTGGGGACCTTTGAGAATGACAATTTTACCACCCGCCTGTTGTGTGATGGCAGCTAACTGCTGTGGAGTGAGCTGGTGAGTTATCTGTGTGAGCTGCTGTGTGGTGGCGGTGGTGGTGGTGGCCGGGGAGCTGGAAACAGTCAGAGGTGAGCTCAGCAGGACAGTGCTACTCGTGACCCCGCTGGTGTTGCTGGAAATGGCCATGGTGGTCTGGGCCTGAATCTGAGGTACAGTATCAACAAGGGCAGGAGCTGGGGCTACAGCAATGGAAACAGTCTGAGCAGTTGCCACTGGCGCCGGCTGCTGTGTGGGGACTTGAATGGGGTCAGGGTCCGGGATGGCAGGACCTGCTACAGGAACAGTAAGGCCTGCGTTGACGGTGAGCTCAGACTCTGCTGGTGGGTCCACTTGGCCCAACGCCAGCTTAAGGGCCTCCTCCACTGGGTCTGAGGAGCCTTGAGAGAAGGAGTCGTCCGGTAGGGCATCCAGGTTAAACAGAGGTGTGTCCTCAAAGAGGTCCATGATGGGGTCTGCCATCTTGCCCACTCCACACAGGGAGACGGGCACAATGTTAAAAAGACTCCGAGATTGAAGCTAAATAGTCACCGTCCAGTTCTTCTCAGCTTTTAACCAAATAGCTGGTAAAAGAGGAGAAACACTGATGTCAATGAAGCATAAGTTATTAATGACTTTGACATTATTAAAACAAATATCATACTGCTTATTATACAGCTCAAACATGTTTCAAACCAGGATACAACAACTGAAATTTGGTGTACCTCATTCAATAGTTAGTACAAGTGTTTTTAAGTGTACAAAGATAGCAAAGAGCAGACAGAAGCCTGGCAAAGGCAGCCCTATTTAGCAAAAGAAAATACTGTCACTCTGGTCCTTGTTTCCTTGTCAGCTTTAAATTTGTTTCTCTGTTTCTTTGACGCATATCAACATCTTTCATTTAAGTCTGATTTACTAAATCACAGACGCCTTCTATATGAACACACTCACATATATATTATTAAGATCGGTGACTGAAATGATCACTGTGAGTTTAGTGCATCAACCTTCTAATTCATTTAACAAATATTAAGTAAAAGTTTATATATCTATATATATATAGAGAGAGAGAGATATAAATAATATAACATTCAGTTAGCTAATGATTAGCACTGGATTATAAAAAATATATTGTTTATGAATAAAACATCTAACTCGTGGCCACATTGTCCAGAAAAGGGTTTCAGTGTGATATTTAAAGGTTTAGGGGGGAAAATACAAATCCAGGCAGTTTCAATAGTAATATACAAAGCTAGACTACCCAGGGAAGATTCAGTGAATGAAAATAGTTGGCGGTGGAGTCAGACGAGGAGGGTAGTGATGCTGGAGAGGTAGGATGCTTTTCCTCTCTGGTCGTATGTTGCAGTCTTTCTCACAAAACCGTCTGCTAGCATTAGCTTGTACGGCGACCAAGATGTGCCTTAAACAAAAGCCTGTGTAGCTACGAAAACATATTCAGGCGTATAAACACGGTGTAGTTTATGTTTGGAACCGATACCTCGCTTCTCTGTCATTTACTACTAACCATCCAGTCTACCGGACTCCTTCAATCTCATCAACAAACCGGACCAAACCAAAGCAACGTGCCACAATAACCATTGCCCGTCAACGTTCAGACACGGGTTAGGCCGCAATACTGTTTCGGTTGGTCCGCGTCTATTTTTCGGCAAAAATACCTGAAAATAACCATCATAACCACTGCCCTAACTCTCACAGTAATAATTTCGGGGTGCTAAATTTACCTTTGCATCGACACACATGGCTTTCTCCGTCTCACAACACTGTACGATTACAGGAAACGGCCAGGGAAGAGCAGGAACTAACATTCTTGCCAGAGAAAGCGTAGAAAGCGTGCCCCTCCGATGTTATCAAGCGATGATTGGTCCTTTTTCTCCCAAGCCGGCACCATACGCGAATTTCATTGGCTGCGCGAGCCATCCCTCACATATGCGGTCCCTTCTGGGCGGGATGAGAGCCTGTAGTTAGGTTGAGAAAACACTAAATGCGGCCTAGCTTGGGATCATTTGACTGAGTGATCTTCAACATTGCTGTTTTACTGCCGTGGATGCGCACAGTGGAAAGCACTGGCCTTTTAGAGCTGACTGGAGAAAAATAGACGGTGTTTTTATCATCTCAAAGGATCAGTAGAGTGCAAAGCCTAACAGGCCTGTTTGTGAATGACACTGTCCTTTTTTCCCCCAGGATTTTATTACATTAGTTACAGCTCAGGAATCACCTTCGTCTTGTGATATTGCTTTATTACTTACTTAAAAAAATATACAACACCTAAAGGCACATTGACGTATTTTTTATTTTTTTTGTTGATTATTATTACATTTTGAGATATTAAAATCAGCTTTCTTCTAGGTATCAGTGTGAATACTTGTGTGTTTGCATGAGTGATTCTGTAGTATGACTGAGGGTTTGGTGCCCTCTAGTGCCCTTAGAATAAAATAGGATAATAATCGCCGTTTTGGCTGTTTTATTTTTTAGATTCTTTTTTTTTATTTAAAGAATTGCCAGATTATCCTTCTTGTTGGCACCTGGGCAGAAATAGGCCCCTATTAACCCCCTGCTCCCTCTACATTTTGTGCATTGTGTATGGTACCAGCAGGTGTGGTGTTTGGTGATGCACCATATAAGCACAAAACAAGCTGAAATAATGAAACAGCTAGCTACTCTCTTAAAGTCAGGGCCTCAAAATCAGGTAATAGTATAATAATTGTATTTTAGTAGTGCAAATTCCCAAACAAAGTTACAAATTAATAATATTACCACTGACCAGTTGCCACATTTGGAACAGATCTTGCAGGCATATTTTGCACGGTTTGTAATCCAACTACCATATCATATTCACCATTTCTGTTCACCTCAGCTTAAATGTTACGATGATGCATAGTTAAACAATGGGAAAAAAAGATTAGGAGAAGCTCTAATATTCTGCATAGCTCACTACGATCAGTAGGCTATACACTATGTCCACAAAGTCTCCCATCTATTATCATTAAAGCTTCTTCAGTCAGTGCATTAATGTGACACCACGAATTAACGTCTTGGTTCTCCATTTCCAGGCATAGTTACTGGCCTGTGCTTAAATCATGAGTATGATTGTGACATAAGACAGAGAGAGAGAGGTCGTAGTCATGAACCAGGGAAGCGTAAGTGACTACATGTGACAGCACACCACACTTTATCCATGGCAGTCCTGTAGAGAAGAGCATACCTGCTCGCCAAAGCCTCCATCTGTCTGTGGCCCTGCGAGGAGTATCCGCTATTCACCACACTTACACTCTGCCCCATGCTGGTCTGCTTGGTCCACGCCAACGCCAACTCTGCTGGTGAGAGCTATATTTACAAACAGCTGCCGTGGCACTGGGTAGAGTACCATGAGAGGGAGGAGAAGTACTGTTTTGCATGAGCAGGTTAAGCTGTCACACCCCTAATACATTACAGGATCAACTCAGTCATTTGTGTATGTTAGTTTAGCAATGATTAATAACATATTGTCTCTCTTAATATATTATATCTGACAATACATGGGTTCCTGTACAGTTAATAAAAGTCTCTGAGCCAGCTTTATTTGATTTTACTTTAATATTTTCTCATCAATAGAAATTTCTGTGTAAATAAACATTTGTTGCAGGAGTCTAACAGGCAAGTAGAGGAGCAAAAGTCATACGACACTGCAGAATAAAGGGCAGGATTGACATGTTTGTTAGCTAAACAGGATGCCATGTGGAGCACATTTTGAATGAAAATAAAAGTCTTAGCACAGAAGCCCACATTGCACATGGCTACTTTATAGTGTTGTCACAATTAAAATATCTCTTATACAAACCCCAGAGCACATTAAATCCACAGATAAATCATATTTACTGAATGTTTTCCCCTCCTTTTGTTTTGGTCTCAAGTGAGATTTATCTTAATTTGCACAATCTTCATCCCACTTTTGCATAAAACACATCCTTTCATGCACTGTATAAAGAGTTAAAAATTTAAAGATGTTTTGTACCACTTTTTTCTCTCATCATTGTCACTTCTGTGCTATCCAATTCTCCTCCTATCACCCTTGCAAACACTTCAGCCTGCTTTCCCTCCGCCTTCCTCACAAGGGGAAGACCAGAAACCCAGAAAAGGTGGAGTACTTCCAGCCTCCCATCAGGTTGCCTCTCTCCAGTCTGAGGTAGGCCTTGTCCCCCTTCTCCATAATCACCAGGCCAGCGTTAGTGGCAGCTTCTCTGGTCACGTCCTGGTCCCCTGCGAAAGCTGAAATCATTGGCCAGCCATTCAGCATCAGGCTGACCTAAGAGAGAGCAAATAAAGGCTTCAGTAAGCGCATGTTCATTCACTGCAATGAAAACTATATGTTTCATAGTTGGGGTATCATACCTGAATAGTTTGTCTATTGTAGGCCTTTACAACATGGAAGTTGAAGCTGTACACGCCTCTTCTTGGTGCCAGGAAGACACTGCTTTCTTGGTCAAAATGAGTGCCCACATTCACCAAAATCTGATGCAACAACAAGGGAGGAAGGAAAAGAGGGACAGAGAGATGTGTGATATACGCATGAAACTATAATGGCTTAACAAGGTATGCCAGAGAAGAAAAAACCTTCGAAAAACCTGTGAGTTAGATCTCAGACTTCTTCCAAGATACTGAGTCATATTTTTACATTTACATTTGACCAACACGTCCATGTAAATGCATCAGAGCAGGCTGCACTGGGATTCTAAAAGTTGAGTGTTTACTTCATTAGCATTTTTCCTCACTGTCAGAACTTTAATCATATGTGCATCTTATTGGCAGAAGTCTTCTGACTACAAAATTCTGGGGGTACAGTTTATAGAACTGTTGTGGGGAAAGTGTTTTTTAATCCCGATACTTTAAAATGATCAGTGAAATAGAGAGAGGTTTAAGATGAAACTACAACTGAGAACATTGTTGACACACAATTTGACCTCTTGTGACCTCTGAACTATGGACAATTTTATTATATTCATATACTCACATTATCAAAGTAGATGATCATGGTGCGGTTGCTCATGTCCGTGGGCTCATGGTTGGTCTGGCGGCTGGCAGAGAAGGCCACCCGACCGGACCCGGAGCGGACCGACATGCCCAGAGCATTACCGGCGGGCTCAGACGAAGGAGTGGAGTCACATACGACTAAGCATTTTCCTTCGAGGATTATGGGCTCTGTGTCATTCTGGCCCCTAGAACCCATAGGCCCCCACAACAGGAGCACACCCAACAGTATGGGGAGGTTGATGGTGACTGATTTGGGATGCATGACTGATCCTTGGATGTTTAGTCGAATATCTCTGATGGATTCTACTGTATAGAAGTGTCACTTTGGACAACTTGAAATAAAAGCAAACATGCTATGGTGAAGAAAATTGTCTTTGTGAAAATGTTTCAAACTTTAACCTCTATGTCGTTTTGGCTGTACCAGCTAAAGTACATTAATATGCACCCAGGCAGAAATATAACCAGCAGACGGGTCTCAGAACCAAATAATATTCAGAAAACACACCATAGCTGTCAACCACTTCCCCTCTGTTTCATTGTTTGCCCCCCACAAATCCCAAATCTCTTCAGTGGCCTACGTGCTGTGTCAGCAGGGGCCAGAATGACAATCAAAAAGAAAGCTCTTGGTATTTTCAAGTTGATTTCTTCAGCAAAAAACCACCTGACACAAGGGCAGAGGAGAAGTAGCTGGGAAAGGGAAGAAAGGGTTTGAAAAGACAAGGTGCAGCACAGTGAGCGAAGATCCAGGTTTAGACTTTGACTTATGGAGAGAAGTGTGAGATGATAAAAGATGCTGAGGGGAGGCGAGTGGGGAAAAACAGATGAGGTAAGGTTCTGGAAAGTTGACAGGGAAAAGATGTAGAACCCAGAAGGGAGTGTGAAGGAGAGAGGGAGTGGGGGAACAACTCCACTGAGTGACCATCTGTCTTTTACACGCCCCCCCCGCCACCCCAACGCCGCTCACACGACACACACACACACACACACTACTCTCTCTCTCTCACTTGTGCTTTTGTTTCACACTTATGGACACACATATAATAGCTATACATACAAAAAGATGATGTCACTTTTTGCATTTATCTTTCAGTACATTCAGTACATTTTTAAATACCATTCATTTATCTTTGACCAACATGAGCAACAGCATGTGTGAAAACATCTCTTTCTTAGCTTTAATGAAACTTATTTCATCACACACAAATACAACTGAAGGTTTCACATCATTGCAAAATGATAAATTATTCACCTTAAAACAAGTGTTCTAAAATGACCTGTATTTTAAGTGAATAAAAACGAGATCACCTGTTTCCGTCTGAACAATCTTGTCTTCCATATCAGGTGAAAAAAAGTTGTTTCCTCCCGGCAGGACTATCGAAATATGGTCAAAAATCCCTGTTCTCTTGTTCACCTGCTCACATTATCTCACAGCACGGCAGTCAGTCTGATCGTAACCAAACCAGCGTATGCTCTGATCTCTCTCTTTCCCTGTTTTTCTCTCTCTCTCTTTTTCAGCCACCCCCCTTTCCGTCTGCTTCTTTCTCACCCTCTATGTTACATCCGCCCACTCACCTGTACAGTCAAATAAAAGAAAATGGGAAGATAATTGGGCATCTGAGCTGCTTCAAAGAGCAAAGCTAGCAAGTGAGTGGCAGTTTTTTCCATTTTTATTTCATGTCCAATCAAATCAGCGATTCCTTCTTGTGTATCTTCAACCTGAGTTAAAGAGGATCAAATACTCCTTTTGTTGCTTGTTCACGTCCATGTGAAAATATTACACCTCCAATGCTTTATGTAACTGTGTAGCTTCTTTTAAAAGACACTAAAGCAGATTGGATTAACAGGATATATGTGCCAATTTCTCTGAAGATATTATTTTAGTCTAGACACATTGACATAATTTGGTTTACACAAAATTTAGCTTTCAGTCAGATATGCTTAAGAAAGGATGGAATGAGTTAGTGTCCAGTTTAAAAAAACATCTGATAAAAAGGTACCAACATTTACAACCTTCTTTAACTTTATTGTGCTGTTTCACTGCGTTTCTTTTCTCAGTGGAATGAAAAGCACATAAGAATCTTTCAATGTTGTACAAAACCTCTTTCTGTCCTTTTTCAAAGGAGCCTCCTTATTTGCTGTCCAGCTAGGATCCACTCATATCCTCTCTGCTCACTTTTTCCTGCTGGAAATAATTTCCTTGTGAATATCACCTGGTCACAGTTTTAGGAGACATGGTTTTGTCTCTTTAATGAGGAAGAAGTTGAGCTCAGCCTGAGATCTGAGGGGAGCGAAACACCAGAGAGGCTCATGGTGAAGGTTTCATCCCAGGGTTGTGCGGTTCCAGATGTGTGAAAATAAATCAATGCCACTTTGAATTGCCATGCCTTTGTCTAAGTTGAACCTGGCCATTGCCTTTAAGTGTTATTTTCAGACTTTGACAATAGAGATACGGCTGTTGAGCTCAGCTTTGTAGAGTCCAAAGCCCAAGCACACTGGCTGAGTGAACGCAGTCGAGAAAGTGTGGAGGTGGGTCAGGTTACTAGATGGTCCCACCTCGGAGAAGGTGATGGTGCCTGCACCGTAGTCCAGAGCAACGGCAACACGGTTGCCAGTCATTTGGTTGGTGAGACGGGTCTTCCTGCGGTTGTGCCAGGCAGCCAGCTTCCTGTCATGCTGCTGTGTCAAGCTCCATGATACCTGGAAATTTATCAAAGGCATTTTAATGAAGGAACATGCTTCCCTTTGAAACAAGAGCTCGAGCTTGAAATTAATTGATTTGAATGAATTGATAACAATGTGGATAATGGGTTAGTTCTATATGTAATTTTAAAGCATAAATTCAATGGTTTTTCAAATGTAAAGATTTGTGGCTTTTCTTTGTTGTTTGAATAAATCATGACAAAGAAAGATAGTGAAACGTTCCTACATTAATTAATACATAAATAATGTCATATTTCCATCATGTTTTCTACATTGTTTTTCACAGTTTGAGGTTTGACTGGTGCTCTCTAAAGTTATGTTATCTTGTTGCACTTTCTTCTTCCTCAATGTCAACATTTCCTTTTGCTGAATTTGCACTGTTTTTGGACAAAAACCTATAGTGCCATGTCAATTTGAAACATTTTTATAACTGACAGAAATTGCTGATTTGGCAGGCAGTCTTCACAAGCAATGGTGCTGCACTTTACATTGTGCGTCACGACATTTGATGTAAAAATGTTGAGTTGCTTTAGGCCTCAAAAGGAAGATGGTTTTGCAGCAGAACACAGAAAGAGAGTTCTGTTGTTGTGTTGAGTGCAAATGAACAGTTTCTGCTATGACACATGACTGACGAGTGATGAGTGAGAATTCAAATGAAAATTCGGTGAAAACAGCTTTTTCATTTTCACTGAAGCCAGACAAACAAACTCAGAGATATGTCAGGGAAAAGTGGTCAAAACACTACACCACTAGCATCAAACAGAGGCTCCCACTCAATTAATTTGTTCACAGAAATGTCTGTAGGTGGCATAAATACCTTGTTGTTACCAAAGGCATTGCCCTCTTTCCCCTTCCGTCCAATACTTCTATAGCAGATGCCAATATCCCAGAATCCCTCAGCCTCTAGCTCCCAGTAGTGGGTCCCAGAGGAGAGGGTCTGGGTGGCAAGGACCTGCGGCCAGTGGTCGAAACGCTCGGGGTGAGCAGCGCAGGGCAAGCGGCTTTTAACCCGCATCACTGAGCGAAGGTCATCAGAGATGCTCAACAGAGGGTGGGCCGTGTTAGTGTCCAGAGTCAAGGGACTGGTTACTGTATCAGAGGGAAATAAAACTATTAAATATCTTTAGTTGCTCGAGTTACATTACTTTCTGCTGGTTCAGTATGTTCACTGATAGTATTTTGTTGCTCATGGGAAAAACAACAGTTTTCTTTCTTAAAAACTTGTAAAATGAGATTATCATATTTTACATTTTTACATTAACATTGGAAGTTTACTGATAAGATCAATGTTAGTGTCGTAAATATTAAGCAAAGACAGGAGAGAGTTAGCTTAGCTTAGCATAAAGGCTGGAAGCAGCGGAAAACAGATCACCCAAAGGTGCAACAGCACTGAAGATCACTAATTAAAAAGTTATTTCTCATTTGTTTAATTCATAAATTAAAAATGACAAATGTGTGGGACTTTGGACAGACCCAGACGAGGTGTTTCCCCATTTTCCCCAGTCATTATGCTAAGCTAAACTTACCAGCTACTGACTGTAGCTTCACATTTAACAGCCAGATATTAGAGTGGTTTCAGTCTTCTGATCGGTCTCTCAGCAAGTCATTTCACAAAATGTCAAACCATTCCTTTCAGAAAGGTAAATAAATGGGGTGGGTGTGTGTCACCTATCTGCCACTCACAGAGCTCCCTCTTGAGTTCGCTGAGGCAGCGGAGGGTGGCGGTGATGAACTCTCTATACTTGCTCTCTATGTCCTCCAAGATGTGTTTCCTGTCCAGAGTGACGGCGTCAGGGATGAAAAGCGGGCTGTTCAGGTCTGCTAGTAACCTAGAATTAAAGAGCACAACACATACTGCAAATCTCATTTTACAGAATGACCTATATATCAAAGGCTTGCGTAATGAAATAATTGCATTCATCATTTTTTAACCTTCCCTTTATGCCTCACTGTCTTTACTATCTATACTGCCTGACTACTCACACACACATCAACACATCTATGGAAATAGTCAAGCCAAGGTCACATAGGTACCTAACATCACACAGTGTCTTTGACTTGTTCTGGACTTACTTTGTGTCATCTGATTGAAAGGCCTGAGAAAGAAACATGACATAAAAGAATTCACTTACAGAAAGAATAAGTCTACAAAAGTAATCATTGTCGTACAATAGCCAGTTTCAAGGCCTTCACTCAGTAAAACAAAATATTTTTTTTTCTCCATCTTTGTCTTACATTTACATTTACTCATTTGTCAGATGCTTTTATCCAAAGCGACTTACATTTGAGGAAAAACATACAGGCATCAACAGAGCATCAAATACAGATCTACAACTGACAATAAATACTAGTAAGAGCAGCAATAAATACTAGTAAGAGCTCATAGTTCATATCAGATCAATGGGGTAAATACCCAGGGAAGGAAGTAAGAGTTAACAAAAAAAGTGCATTCAATACAAGATAATTGTAAGGGGATAGAAGAAGAAGAGCACCTGAAGTGCATGTTAGAGGTTAGGAGTTAGAGGTGTTATAAGAGAAAGTGTTCTCGGAAGAGATGAGTTTTCAAGAGCTTCTTGAAGTTAGAGAGGGACGACCCTGCTCTGATGGTGTGTGGTAGCTCGTTCCACCATCGTGGTGTCACAGATGAGAATAGCCAGGACTGGGATTGATTTGTGAAGGGATGGCAGAGCCAGGCGGCGTTCATTGGAGGAGCGTAGCAGCCGAAAAGGAACGTAAGTTTGTATTATGGATGTATTATGTCTTACTACTAGCACATAATCCTACACTTTCTTCTATGAATATAATAAGAAATAAATTCCACTGTATTAATCATTTTAAAGGGCATATGAGAAGTGGATTGTGATATTTTATATTTAATCTCACAAAGCTGCTGGCTCTCTGGTGCGGTCAGAACAACCTGGAGCTCAACACGCTCAAAACTGTGGAGATGACTGCGGACTTCAGGAGGAGCCCCCCCACTCTGCCCCCCCATCACCATACTCAACAGGTTTCTGGGATCCACTATATCCCAGGACCTGAAGTGGGAGCCCAACACTGACACGATCATCAAGAAGGCCCAGCAGAGGATGTACTTCCTGCGTCAGCTCAGGAAGCTCACATGCCAAAGAACCAGCTGATCCACTTCTATATAGCCATCATCCAGTCTGTTCTCTGCACCTCCATCACTTTCTGGTTTGGATCTGCCACCAAAAAGGACAAGGACAGACTGCAACGGACAGCCAGGACTGCAGAAAAGATCATGGGTGCCAACCTGCCCTCCATTCAGGACTTATACATTTCCAGAGTCAGGAAACGGGCAGGAAACATCACTGCAGCTCCATCTCACCCCGGACACAACCTGTTCCAGCTTCTCCCCTCTGGTAGGTGCTACAGAGCTCTGTACGCCAAAACCAACAGACTTAGAAACAGTTTCTTTCCACAAGCCATCACTCTGATGAACAGCTGATTTCTGACTCACAGAGTCAGGAACAATTCCTGTGCAATAACCCAGTAACTCTGTCTCTAATCAGCCACCTGTTTACTAGCTAACATTTATTATTTATTCACCATTCTCTATTTCAGTGCTGTACATACTGTTATATTCTCATATTGTAGATACTGTTTACCAAATCCACCTACCTCAAGTCATTACTCCTGCACAAAATACTTAAAATTATTTATTCCAGCATCCTTTGCACAATACTTCATTGCACTGCGTACATGTGTACATGTGTACATGTATATGTACCTGTATATCACATCCACCCCGACATGTACATACTCCTGCATCCTTTGCACTCTGCTTACTTAGGTTCAAGGATTTAGGTCATACCAAGTGAATGACTGAATAAGTATAGCCTACATAGAAAATCTACGTGAATGGTGCCATTTAAAAATCATGCGACCCTAAATTTAAGACACTGAAAAGCTGAATCAACAGTACAAACATTCTCACAGCTACACAAAAAGGCTACTCACAGAGAGGAAAAGCCACAATTAAGACTACAAGACAAGAAGTTTCAAACAATCATGTTATTGTTTTAAAATGTTTTCTGTCGCTTCACAAAAGTTATAACGTAAGGAATTCTTAGACTGAACATATTCCACTTATCTAACTGACAGACATTATCATGAAGTTGTAATTAGGCTTTCTTAAAATATTATTTTATTGATCTATTCATATTTGTTTGTACTTATATGTGTGGAAATGTGTGTGCATCTGGCTTGTATTCTATCCTTCTGGCATCCAGTCCAAGCGGGAACCTCGGAGTCTGAAAAGTGAAGCCTTAAATCTGGAAGTAGCCACCATGATGTCATCCACTAGATTGTGGACTACCATTTTGAAGCCTCGTGTCTGACATATCGTCACCATCGTGGGTTTTGTTTTAGAACCAGAAGTGACCATATTTGGACGAGAGGTATTTAAGAGGTTTTTAGTATTTAATACTATGGAACAGCCACAAGAAATTGTGTGAACGTTAAGCCTCATTTCACATCGCTTTTTTTGGAACTTCATATGCGGCTGGGTTGAGATATTCTGCTTAGTACACAAGAAGCTGAATCAGTGGTTCATTTCCACAAGTGAGAGAACTGTTTCATCATAATGTTACACTACCCTGCTTACACAATAATATGATTCAAATCATGATCAGAATTGTACCCATTTCTATGACCTACTCAACAAGTCCGGCAATGTACTTCTGAGTGTTAGTTCAGCACCAAATCTTACCCAGATGAGCAGGAAGGGGTCCGTCTCTGCCAGCAGCGAGGCCAAGTAGTGCTGGACGCTGAGTGTCTGGCTCATGTCCTCTCTCACCTTGGAGCAGTCTTCATGCATACGCTCTAAAACCTGCTGTCTCTCCCTCTTGGTTATCTCCCTCAGAGCGACCACCAGCTTCTTCACCTGGACCTCCAGGTCAGACCCCAGCCGCTCCACCTGGGTGTGATCCTGCTTCAGAGAGTCCTGCAAGTAATCATGATAGATTGGTGGTTGGTACCAGATCAGTGATTAAAACATAGGCCTGATCTATTTTGAAAAGATGATGTTGTTATGCCGCATTACCCCAGCGGTTTAAATATTTTTACTCACCGCGATAGTGGAATCAATATTTTCATGCTCTTTGAGGATTCGCTCTCCATCTTTCAGCTTCTCCTCAGCTTTTCTGAACAGGGTCTGGAGAATGAACTGTGGAGTCACACATATATGATCAACAACACACTCATGCACAAGCGAACAAACAAAATACACATAGTCTACAGCCTTCCAGCTGACCTTCAGATCCTCTTCCACCTGTCTCAGCGCCTTCACTTTGTGCTGAGCATGGCCTCCCCCCAGCAGACAGTCACCACACACGTAAATCCTCTCATCGGCACAGTAGTAACGCAATATCTCTGTGTGCATCGGGCACCTTCTCTGGGAGAGGTCCCCCAGCGGATCCACCAACAGGTGGGTGCTAAACGCCGGTCTCTCCAGATGGGGTTGGAGGTGTTCGGCACACAGCGACACTTCACATCTCAGGCAGGTCTTGACAGCCAATGGTGGCTGTCCCTCTGCAGTCTTGGGAGGACAGCAGTCACATAGCACTTCGCCGTGCTCCTCCTGACACTGGGGGCATGTAAAGCGACTTTTGCCCTCACGCTGGCTGCCCCAGGCCTCACGGATGCAGGGTGAGCAGAAGCTGTGACCACAGGGCAGGGGGTGAGCTTGGCTGAAGAAGTCTCGGCACACAGAGCAGGTCAGCTCTTCCTCCAAGGATGCCATAGAGTAGATGAAGGGTCCCAGATGTGTGTGTTTCAAGGCTACTAACTAAACAGTGGATACGTACACAAGAGAGAAATCAAATGCACATTGATTAAATTTCATATGCATAAAAATCCACTTATTAACCATCCAATTATTTGTATTTCAGTCAGTGACTGTACATGCTAAGAAAATGTAACCAGACATCGCATTCTGGGCCCCTGCAACACCATTTGCACAAGTTACGTTAAGTAGTACTAATGCCGTGACGAATAAAAAGACATGTTCAGCAGAGGAAGTTCTTGTTTCATTCCAACTGTGTTCTCAGACTAGTAATCCTGTCTACTGGGATTTTGCCTACTGTGCTCTATGAATAGAATACTTAACAATGTGACCACTATTACTGGGAAAGTGGACAGAGGGTGGATAAAAATAACTGCATAACCTAATGTATATTGGTACACCAACACTACAAACAACAGCCAAAACCATTACTAAAGTGAAAGCTGAATTAAAACCTCTTCAAGGCATGAACAGAATTAAATTAATGTTTACTTTTACAGTTTGATAAAATGTAACCATATAATTTAGTGAGTAAACAATACTTTATATGAAATTATATATATTTAAAGAAAAACTTGACTTGCTGATTATCAGGGTAAGAGTAACGGGTTGTAACATTGACCCTAGATGAGCATTAACTCTACTCAGACCCAAGCACAGGGGATCAGGAGATCATCCTTGACAGCTTGTTGGCCTGATTTACTCTACATGTGCTCTGCTTTTACATGTTTAACCACTGACTCATTATGTTCATCTCAGCTGAATTAAATTAAGGCGTTAAATAAATTATAGAACAAAAGTGGGATTTCTTACCTGTTGGTGTCCTGGTGTTTGCAGCCTGTGGCCATCAGTGAGCGTCCGTGTTATGTGCGGTCAGTATGTTATGTTGACTGAGGCTAATCCCAACAGATCCGCCCCTTCTCACTCTATGCTTCAACCATTGCACAGATTTAGAGAGGTCACATGACCATGAGATGGGAGGGCAGCATGGGGAAACATATTAGGTACCATTAAAGAAGTAACCGTTAAGTAAACTGTTGCTGTGACACCACACTTATGAGCCTTTGCTCTCAGGAGTATGCTGTTTGTAGACCCTTTAGATCACTCCCTCATTTGATTTTATATTGTTATGTAAAAAATTTTTCTTTTTTGTTTAATATATGGCAGTAGTCCTACCTAAAACATATTATGACATTGTGAGTGGAATCTGTTCTGCACATCACATTTTTTTGTGATTTTTTTATTTGGGTATGTACATGTATAACTGCAGCTGCACACATGAGCACTGGTTTCATTTCACTTTTAATTTAATTTCACAATTTAACTGATATTAAACATCCAAGACATCAGACTTACAAGTTCAAAAGAGGTGTGCTTCACATACCCAGGACCGGTATTTTTCCATAACCTTCAGGCTGATTCCATCAGTATAAATAACCACACAAGTATAGAAACCAACAAGATACAGTATCTCACAAAAGTGAGTACACCCCTCACATTTTTGTAAATACTTGATTATATCTTTTCATGTGACAACACTGGAGAAATGACACTTTGCTACAATGTAAAGTAGTGAGTGTACAGCTTCTGTAACAGTGTAAATTTGCTGTCCCCTCAAATAACACATCACACAGCCATTAATGTCTAAACCGCTGGCAACAAAAGTAAGTACACCCTTCAGTGAAAATGTCCAAATTGGGCCCAATTAGCCATTTTCCTTCCCTGGTGTCATGTGTTACAAGGTCTCAGGTGAGAATGGGGAGCAGGTGTGTTAAGTTTGGTGTTATCGCTCTCACACTCCCTCATACTGGTCCCTTGAAGTTGAACATGGCACCTCATGGCAAAGAACTGTCTGAGGATCTGCCTGTCAGTGCTCAGACCATACGCCACACACTGCATCAAATTGGTCTGCATGGCTGTCGTCCCAGAAGGAAGCCACTTAGGGGTGTACTCACTTTTGTTGCCAGCGGTTTAGACATTAACGGCAGTATGATGTGTTATTTGAGGGGACAGCAAATTTACACTGTTATACAAGCTGTACACTCACTACTTTACATTGTAGTGAAGTGTCATTTCTTCGGTGTTGTCACATGAAAAGATATAATCAAATATTTACAAAAATGTGAGGGGTGTACTCACTTTGTGAGATACTGTATACAGTATAGTAAACAAGGTTATCAACTCCATGTAGAGAGATTGAAAAAAAGTTCCTTCTGTTTTTGGGAATACACTGTACATGTGACATTTGAACTTATACAGTTTCGTAGGTACATATTTTAAGTTTATTTCAGTTTGCCATGTGCCAGTTTGAGAGGGAGAAGCTTGTATTTTTCCTTCGACATTTGTTCCCTGTGCTTTTTTTTTCAAACAAGGTTGATTCACGTATTCTAAGTTTTGTCATGGTAACATGCTGTTGATTTTGGGCAAATCCCAAGAGAAATGGAAAGTGAGAGTACTGAAGAAGGAAGTGGTGAGTTATCTTCACTGCACAGTGTTTGACCATTTAAAGGATGTGATAAACTGCATGTATTTATCTATTCAGAATAAATAGTCGGTTGTATGAACACCCAACTAAAACCAATGCAGTCTAATACAACAGTCCTGCAATAAAGCCTACCTTCATGAGGATTATTATTACAATGTTATGTTTTTGTTAAAACAATTTTAGAGAAGTGTTGATTCAATGTAAAAAAAAACAATCATTGCGTTTTTGTTACAGGGGTTAATTTATGGAACAGTTTGTCAGTTTAAACAACGTTTTAAAATAATTAGTAACACTTTACATAAGTTAACAAGTAACTCCTAATTAATGTTGTAGAGCAGCAAATGACTGTGATGGACTGGTGACCTGGTCCAGGGTGTTCCCCGTCTTTCGCCCGATGTCAGCTGGGATTGGCTCCAGGATAAGTGGTTGATGATCAGAGAATTAGTAAGTAGCTAATGATTAGTTACTATAAAACAGACTGGGAGATCTTACATTAATGAATCATTAGGTAATGATTCATTCATTCATTTTTTAATTGCTTGGCTTGCCATAAACGGGACACCGGGGATGGATGTGACACGCCCAATTTGTCAGCTGTAAGGTAAGCTAGTACATGGCTAGAGCGTTTGGGTTAGTTGAACAATAATAACAACAATGAAATGTTACAGCCTACACCAAGAAAATGTTAAGTTGTATATATATGTTTTCCTTGAATTTCAGTATGTGTCTGACACACACAGTAATGTTTAATTATTTTATTATGAAGTTCAAATGTTTGGCTGTAGGCTTCTCTGTGGGCCTGCACTCCAGCAGTGCCATATGTCTGTCACCACTGTGATGGTGACAGACATATGTTACAACCATCCTGCTCTTCCCTACCTGACATTGCTAGCATTACTATGATGAATCAAGGTTCGCATGTGCAAGAGTTTCACTCACTAGGATTACCATCTAGACCTCTCTTTGTACATCCATGATGAACGAGGCAAGACGGCAAAACAGCAAAAAACTTTTGGTTCTTTCAGTGGTGGTGGCTACATGACAAACGTCATCTTCAGAAAATATGTTCAAAGTGGTACGTTTGTTTGTTTCTTATTTTGGGACCTCATTGCTGTGTTATTTTAGCGGCATGGCTCTAGGGATGGCAATGTTTGCCAGTTGCCAACATTTTACACATGGTCCACAGAGGATGAATGCCTCTGACTTTTACTCTAGTACCACCAGCAGGTCAAAGTTTTAACTCATCCTGTGAGATATCTCAGGATCTAATTTGGCACAAGATTGTGTGCAGATATTCATGGTCCCCAGAATGATTATGGAGATTCCTTGACTTATTTCTCTAGCGCAACCATAATGTTCACTTTCATTGTTTTGAGTGAAATGTCACAAGACCTGCAAGGATGACTTTTTGTACAGAAGTTCATGTCCTCCTCGGGATGAATTGAAATAATGATGTTAATTACCTAATGTTAGCATGCTAACATGCTACACTAAGAGTGTCCTTCTGAGTTTTATTGCAAACATACAAGCAGACACAAACAAGCTTCAACAGAGTTTCAAGCTAAGAGAGTAACATCTTCTTCTTGCATTACACATTTATACATTCTGTGGTGTGGCCACCTTGGAGTGACTGTAACTCGTCATCTCTAAGCAGACAACCTGCAGCTGCATCTTAAAATACACAGTGCTCTCTTTGCTGATATGTTCCAAGACAGTTCCAGACATTTCAGCTTCTTTTTTGTTTTGTTGTTGAGAGGGTAATACAGACAGAACTGTGCTGTTGGTTTGCAATCGTTCAGCTGCCTCCTGGTCTCCATCTCCACTATCTTCTCATCGCTCACTCAATCTCCGCCGCTATCATCATCTTCAGTCCTAATCTCGAATACACATCAGATTCAACTTTATTCATCTCTCCATTCTCGTGAGAGCCAGGGTGGACTGTTTTCCTTGTTAAGGAGCAAGGAAGGAGCTTGAGTGCACTTTAGATAAAGAACCCTCGAAACAGGGTTGAACAAACATGAAGACTGATTTCAAATTACCTTGGTTATTTCTATGGTAAGGTACATGCAGTTTAGTGATTTCAATCTTTATTTTCCTTGTTCATGTACACAGGGTTCAAATACAAGTTGCCATATTGAGTAAATTAGTTAGCCACATTAGGCTGTGGAAATATAGTCCAAAATTGTCAATAGGACATTTGTATCATTTCAAGTTAAAATTGGTGCAACTTTATTTCATGCAAACAGATGTACAAATTCAATGATTCCTGTAACAAAATGGAAATGTATGTGTACTGTAAGTCAAAGAACATACAGTATACAAGGTTTTTGTTTTAACTGAAGGAAAATGAGAAAAGAAAGAAAACACTATAATTAAACCTAAAGGTATTTGGTTGTGGTGTTACTTGGTAAGGGGAAGGATTAAGAAATGTAATTTTGTACTTGTACAACAGTCTCCAGAACCAAGATACTTAAATAAACCTACAAAGTTGGCAAAACCCTGCCAATAGTGTTACAAATGCAACATCTCATTCTTACATAAATCAATTCTTAGCAGCTGTCTTTTTGGGGGCCCTATCCGTGTGTCTGTCCACCTGAGACCTGTTGTTTTACAACATTTTGCCAGTTAATTTTTTAATGTGCCACTCTCTCTTTTCAGTGCATCAATACTCTGTGGTTTTCCTGTCAGTTCCTGCCTACTGCCTTGAAAGCAGTACTTACAAAATGTAGACCATTGTCACTGATTGTTCGTGGTATTCCCCATCGAGGGATTATTTCTGTTATCAAAGCCTTGGCCACTGCACACACATCTGCTTTGGATGGGGCAACACGACAGGAGTATTTTGAGAACCCTTTAGAGAAACAGTATCTGTTGATTTCTGTTACCATCCCTCCCTTTGACACATGATAAACTTCATGTGTCATGTTAGCATAGAAAGGAAACAGATATTTAAGCAATTCAATTCAATTTTATTTATATAGCGCCAAATCACAACAACAGTTATCTCACAGCGCTTTTCATAAAAGAGCAGGTCTAGACCGTACTCTGTGATGATATTTACAGAAGCCCAACAGTTCCCACCAAGAGCAAGCACTAGGCGACAGAGGCAAGGAAAAACTTCCTTTTAAGAGGCAGAAACCTCGAGCAGAACCATGGCTCAGGGTGGGCGGCCATCTGCCTCGACCGGTTGGGGTGAGAGAGAGAGAGAGAGAAAGAGAGAGAGAAAGAGAGAGAGGGATGTAAGGAGAGAGAGAGGGGAGGGAGGCAGCCTACACAATATACACACAGAGGTACAGACAGCGAAGGTAATGTTGCTATAAAATGGTACAGATATTTATAATAGTGTTAATGCAGACATGGTTTAGCATTAGGCCCATACCAGAAGGCATCTTTGACAGAGGCCTGTGATTTCTTCCACAGAGCCTTCTCTTCCTGTGTCTCTGGTCTGGGAAAACAAACTTTATTTCTGCAATACAATTATGTGGTTCTTCAGCTGTTGGGAGAGTTAGATTTAAGAAAGGGCATCTTTTCAGTTTTTAGGCAAATCAGGCAGGGCAGTGTGATATGTGAGCCATCTTGCAAGGATGAGCCGTTTTCTGTTCAAGCAAAATTAGAGAAACAGCATGTTGCACTAGCGAGGTTAAATCTTGATAGCCCACTAAATCACGTGATGCTATCACTGCCTTCTCTGCTGCTGCTGCTACTGCTCTGAGACATCTTGGCAAACCTGCTGCTACTGTATCTTGCTTAGATGAAAAATAAGCCACTGGTCTGTGTTTACCATGAAGCTGCTGTAACAAAATTAAAGTCATACAAACATTTTTCTTGATTTCAGTGGTCTTTTCAAGGTCAAGTCAACAACAGATTGTTTAGCAGGGTCACTTTTTGGTGACCAGTCAGTCATTTACCTTGAATAACATTGGACAATGGTACTTCAATTTCTGCATAATTTGAGATCCAATTATGATAGAATGATGCCATTCCTAGAAAGCTCATTACCTGTTTATTAGTTACAGATATGGGAATGTTTTGGATGGCAGTGATTCGTCTACTGTGATCACATGTCCCAAAAAGGTCGCTGTCATGGGGCTACCCCATGCCTTCATTTAAGCCAGCAGTAGCATTGGTTTTAGCATGCTAAGCTAACCTTAGCTGAGCATTAGCATAGGACTTTTAGCATTAGCATTACCTTTAGCATATGGGCTAGCATTAATGGAGACATTTCATGTCATTTCATTTCAGTTCATTTGAGTACTAGTCGAAAGAGTTGAAATCATGATTAGATAAATACAACACATACACAGTTCATTTCAAGTCATTTATGTTAGCTTACTGGATTTACCCAAGGTCATCCAAATGTTTGTATGTTTCATTCACCTGTTCTCATCCTCAAGCAGGGATCTGGGTCAAGTGGCAAACTAGAAGTGATGGAGTGTGGAGTAATTTATAGGGGGAAGACCTGGAATGGTCCAAGTGTGAGCCAGTACAGAGGGGTGTACTGGAGTACCTTAAGTTGCTGTTTTGAGAAGCTTTGTTCAGCATGTAACATTTCATTTCTGGTTTTAGGACGTGAGCCTAAAGATCAGGAAGGCTCCTGGACCTGACGGTGTCTCACCATCGTGCCTGAAAATATGTGCGGACCAGCTGACCCCCATCTTCACTCAGATCTTCAACAAATCACTGGAGCTGTGTGAAGTTCCCTCCTGCTTCAAATGCTCCACAGTCATCCCGGCCCCAAAAAACCCCTCCATTTCTGGACTAAATGACTACAGGCCTGTCGCCCTGACATCTGTAGTCATGAAGTCCTTTGAAAGACTGGTGTTGGCCCACCTGAAGGACATTACAGGCCCCTTGCTGGATCCCCTGCAGTTTGCCTACAGGGCAGGGGACATATGCAAGGATCCTGTTCGTGGACTTCAGCTCAGCGTTCAACACCATCATCCCGGACATCCTCAGCACCAAACTCACCCAGCTCACTGTGCCAGCCTCCACCTGTCAGTGGATCACAGACTTCCTGACTGACAGGAGTCAGTAGGTGAGGCTGGGAAACATCACATCCAGCACCCGGACTATCAGTACTGCCACCCCCCAGGGGTGTGTGCTCTCCCCACTACTCTTCTCCCTCTACACGAACGACTGCACCTCAGGAGACCCATCTGTCAAACTCCTGAAGTTTGCTGACGACACAACGGTCATCGGCCTCGTCCGGGACGGTGATGAGTCGGCCTACAGACGGGAGGTTGATCAGCTGGCTCTCTGGTGCGGTCAGAACAACCTGGAGCTTAACACGTTCAAAACTGTGGAGATGACCGTGGACTTCAGGAGGAGCCCCCCCACTCTGCCCCCCATCACCATACTCAACAGCCCTGTGTCTGCTGTGGAATCCTTCAGGTTTCTGGGATTCACTATATCCCAGGACCTGAAGTGGGAGCCCAACACTGACCCCATTATCAAGAAGGCCCAGCAGAGGATGTACTTCCTGCGTCAGCTCAGGAAGCTCAACCTGCCTAAGGAGCTGCTGATCCAGTTCTACACAGCCATC